>NW_028119658.1:0-62720 GCF_965119305.1 Pelophylax lessonae
TATAAAAATAAAAACTTGTCACTCAACTGATCACTTGGGTGGTCTGTTATCAATGAACATGAACTATTTCATATTTAAGTTTAAAGGGGTCAAAGATTTTTCTCTTGCTTACTACATTATTCTGAACATCTGTGAGCAAATACAAAGAGAAATAACTAAGTTGCCTAATCAGTTTATAACCAGAAGTGCAACAAAAGAGGGCAAAAAATGAATGGATGTATTCTGGGCTTTTGAAATTACCTCTAGGTAGGCTGTGTTCAAAATTGTTTATTTCTCCTAGACTTGGCTCTACCATAGACTGTTCAGTAGGCCATGCATGGAAGAAGGAAGAGGAGGAAGAGGAGTTCAGGGGGACAGAAATGTTTCATTAAAGTTTGGAGAGAAATAGTGGTCTTCCCATGGTTTCAATAAGCATTTCTTATTTTTCTGTTTGCTTCCACTTGGCATGAATCATGGGTCCGGTGACCCTGTTTTGGTGTCTGTGATGCTAAGGTGAGAAGATATCCAGGCCTTTGTGATGGTTTGCTTTGCAGTGGTAGTAACCTGCAAAAGGAATTTAAAAAAGGGGGTGGGTCACTTCTAGGGTTTTTTTTAATGAATAGGGCCAAGGCTGGGTTGGGGTCCAAAGGAATTAGAAAGAATATGGAAAATTTCAGTCCAAAATGTTTGGGCCAGTGGGCAGGTCCACAAAATGTGGAGATGGGTGCCTGCATCTGGACAGTCATGGAAGCAGTTGGGAGGATAAAAGGAAAGGAACTTGGCGATCCGGGCAGGGAACAGATACTAGCACATGAGAACCTTGTAGTTTGTTTCCAGCACCACTATACTGTATTTTGGGATGCTGGCTTGGTAGCATCAATGATCACCGCCCAGTCTTTGGTGTACAGTTGTAGACCCAGATCTCTCACCCACTTAGCTGCATAGGGTATGGATATTTGGTGGGTCCAAAAGGAGACCATACAAGGTGGAGATTAAACCTCGAGCATGAGGATACTTTGTGCAAGTGCATTCAAAATCTGACATAGCAGCAGCGACGTGTCCCTTCAGAGGCAGGAGGCAACAAAAAGCTTAATCTGGAGATAGCGGAAAACTTCCTTGTTTGGGATACCATGGGATTTGCTGAGCATCTGGAATGATTTTAACGCATCAGGAGTCGTGAACATTATAAGGTTAGCAGAGGACCACCTGTGGAATGACAAAGAAGTCCAGGCAGGATAGAAGGCTGGGTTACAGAAGTATGACAGGAGCAGGGTGTGGGGAGATTGGAAGCCGAACTTACTTTTTGAGCCTGTCCCAGATAGCTAAGGAGTGACAGGTGACTATGTTACATAGTGATATGCAGTCACTTGGGCTGAGCCACAGTAAATTTGATACAGATAGGGAGTCACAATCCACCGAATCCAGTGCCACCCACAATGGTATTTCCTGTGTCACAAGGTATTTGGGTAGTTGAGCCAGGTGTGCGGCTTGATAACACTTGGTGAAATTAGGAAGCCCTAGGCTGCCTTTAGGTTTAGAGAGTTATAGGATTCTCGCAACACAATGTCTAGTACTGCTTCAGAAGTAGTTGAACACACGTCGCTGCAGGATTCCTAAATGGGATGCGTTAGGACTGAAATCTGTAAAAGATGATAAAGGTAAAGTATTTTCATCATAATTGCCATTTTGGCGACAGTGACGCGGCCTAGCCACACAATAGGGAGTACAGACCATGAGGACAAAAAGTTGGTTAAATGGCTCAACATTGCTGGGTAGTTAGTGAAATACAGTGCAGTATGGTCTGGAGTCATTTGATTTCTAGATATGGAATGTATTGAGATGACCAATAAAAGGTAGGGCCTCTTGGAGTTGATGTAAGGTCGAGGGGGGTAAGGATAAATTGAGGGCTTTTGATTTCTGCGGGTTTACCCCTAAACCAGAAATTGGCCCAGGGTCTTAAGAAGATTAGGGAAAGAGATTAGGGGTTAGGATAGGAAGAGAAGGATATCATCCGCAAACAGGCAGAGCTTACGTTGGTGGCCTCCTAGCTCTGTATCTTTGATGTGTGGATTAGAGCAAATTAGTTGGGCTAAGAGTTCGATGGTTAGGGCAAATAGAAGTGGGGACAGGGGGCAAACCTGTCTTGTCCCTCATTGTATAGGAAAAGGGTCTGACTTATATCCTGCATATTTAATATGAGCTTTAGGGGAGGTTTATAAGGAGGATATCCAGGTTAGCAAGTGCGGGCCAAAGCCCAAGAATCATAGGTATGGACAAGAGAGGGTGTCAAAGGCCTTTTTAATGTCCAATGACATAAAGCAGGCAGGTATGTGGTGCTTGCGGGCTGCATGTGCTATTAGAATTGCCGGCGGACGTTATTTCGAGCTTAAGGGTATAAAACCTACTTGGTTTTTATGGATGATTGACCCAATGATCACATTCAGGCAAGAGGAAAAAATTTTAGATAAATGGTAAAAAGGAGCTGGTAATCTTAAGTGGAAAATATAAATATTTGAAAGTGTGTGATCTAAAAAAACTTTTTCTAAAACTTCACATAATCAGGTACAAATATCAATGGTGCAGACATATACAATATATATAAAAATCATTAATATATAAAGTGCAAGTGCCGTACAACAATTTGTGCAAAGATAAAGTGCTTACATGTGCAACCACGGATAAATTAATTATCATAAATTCTTGTACCAAAAAAAATAGATAAATTATATCCAAAATAAATCATAAACGAATATTGTGACCACTAGTGTAGTGTTTAAGTGATTAAAGTGCTTATGGGTAATTGATAGTCCAAGTCAATTCATGCAGAGAAACAAACTGAATATATCAATTGCTTGGATCTTGAGTGCTCCAGGTGATGGGGTGTGTCACTCTTTGCTTCTTACCGCCACACGCTAGCAGGGGGGAAGGAGACTGAAGAGAGGTACTGCAGATCCTCGTAGAGCTTTGTTCCCTGAGACCCGCAGCAACCAATGCGAATTGCCCAGTGCCAGGAGGGCACAACCAAATGTAAGGAGCCAATCACTGTAATCATTATGCACTTTTATTAAACCAAACAGTATTACACTATTTTTGGCTGTCTTATGTGTCTTTCTATATGTGGGCTCTATCTGTATGAGTAACACATAAGGAAAAATAGGAGAAAAATGAGCAGGATATTCTATAAAGAAAGAGGAGTCGATAAGGTCTGATCCACCTATATAAAGGGATCGCAGGCGTTGGGGGTCTTTGACACCTGCTTAAATCTGGTAAGAAGCAAAGAGTGACACACCCCATCACCTGGAGCACTCAAGATCCAAGCAATTGATATATTCAGTTTGTTTCCCTGCATGAATTGACTTGGACTATCAATTACCCATAAGCACTTTAATCACTTAAACACTACACTAGTGGTCACAATATTCGTTTATGATTTATTTTGGATATAATTTATCTATTTTTTTGGTACAAGAATTTATGATAATTAATTTATCCGTGGTTGCACATGTAAGCACTTTATCTTTGCACAAATTGTTGTGCGGCACTTGCACTTTATATATTAATGATTTTTATATATATTGTATATGTCTGCACCATTGATATTTGTACCTGATTATGTGAAGTTTTAGAAAAAGTTTTTTTAGATCACACACTTTCAAATATTTATATTTTCCACTTAAGATTAACAGCGCCTTTTTACCATTTATCTATCTATTTATTGTTATTTAACAATTAAAAGGGCAGCAGGTTTTTTTAACATCTTCAAAAAGGGCCAGGCGCCTTCGCATTTCCTTTACTAGGAAAAAATTTTAGCCATACATTTTTTATCTATATTTAACAGTGAGATGGGGCTATAATTCGCCCAGGATGAGTAATCCAATTGGGGTTTAGGCAACATAGAGATAATGGCCACAAGGGAGTTGGGTCGAAAAGAGTGGCCTTTCAGGATTGAATTGAAAGCTCCTACCAGTAGAGGAGTAAGAATATCGGCAAAGTGTTTATAATAGGCGGCCGTAATGCCATCTGGGCCCGACGCTTGTTGGTTTTCAGGGTTTTGATTGCAGTGCAAACTTCTAGATCTGAGATAGGGTGCTCAAGGGATGTGCGCTGCAACATTGATAGAGTGGGGAGGTTAAGATTGAAGAACAGGGCTGTTGCATGGGTTTTATCAAAAGTGGAGTATAAGTCTGAGAGATGCCTACCAAACAGGGCTAGGATTTGTAAGGGATTACTGGAATAGGAATTCTTAGCAAGTTTCAAGTGAATGGGTTTGTGTGTGGGCAAATCTTCGGAGGGTCAGAGCGAGGAAGGTTTCTGATTTATTGCCTTTCATATATAGTTTATTTCTAGACTGACAAAGTGTTTTTTCGGCAGATCCTATCAAGAAGAGATCTTGCTTCAGTCTGGCCTTGTCTAGAGCCTGTCTGTGTAGGGTCATCTTGGAATGCTTTGTGGGATCGATAAAAAACAGATTCTAGCTGAAGGTGTAAGGCTTGCCATTCTTTCTTATAATAGGAGGCTTTGCTGATACAAACTCCCCGAAGTTTGGGTTTGTGGGCTTCCCTTAGGGTTAGAGGTGAAAGGTCTTCTGTAGAGTTATGGGATATGTAATCCTTGATAGTCAAATCAATGTCTGTTCTTGTCAGGCTATCAAGGATTCTAGAGATGTGAGGAAGGCATTGTGATCCGAACAAGCATATGGCAGGATAGCAGGATAGCGGATGAGAGGAGAACCGGTGAGGTCCAGATGGATATTAGTATGTGGTCTATGTGGGAGAAGGCTTTGTGGGGTGAGAGTAGTAAGTAAATTGCTGCCTTGCAGTGTTAACTTAACTCGCCAGGAGTCAAGGAGGGAATGTTGCTGTTGAAAAGTGAGTTTCCTGGTACATGTAATTTTCTTCTTGGGATTGTGGCACTTAGTATGTCGTTTTCAAAATAGTGACTCCTTGAAATCAATCTGGCTTCAGAACTGCATTCTTAACTGAAAGGCTAACTCCACTTAAGTGGGGAAAAAAAAGGCAAAAAAAAAAAAATGGATATAACATGTAATGGCGACTCAAGTCATATTTAATTACATTTTTTTTTTTTTTAAATTACCTTTCCTTTTCAATCTGCACCTCTGTAATTTTTTGTAAAATGCAATGCAATATGGCTACCGAGAGACATCACCCCAAAACATAATTTCCTGCTTGTGTGAATAGCTTACTGATTTTTAAAGAAGTCTACAGTAAGATACAAGTCAGATATTAGACAACCCCTGCAACAACATGTCATTTTTGGTGAGTTATTCCAAATAGGAAATTACATCTAATACAGATGCAGACCCTGCAATTTTCCTAATTAGAGCCCTGCAGGTTCAGCAGCTGGTTGATAATTAAGAAACCACTACCATTAGATTCACTTACCACTGATATTTTTTCAGAATAACAAAAGGTGGGAATCTACAACAAAGTTTGTGTAAATCCTTGCAATGTATATAGATCACCCAGAGGGGAGTTTTTTCTTTTTTTTTTTTTCTCAACAAAAATTGAGTCACTCTTTAACACCATTGCTGCTGTTTTCTCTGGTCTCCTAGAAAGTGGAAGCATGCTTATCCTGAAGGAAGCTACCAAGAACTGTCTAGCTTTCTAAGGGACTTTCACATGTTCACGCTTTACAGCAGATGTAGGGTTGTATCTGAGCCCCAGGCTTCATCCTTCTCCCTCTGGTCAAAATGTAAGCTGGCCAAAGCTAGCAGAACAAAAAAAAAATAAACAGATTACCCCATCCACACAAACCAGGTGGATGGAGGAACCCCTCACTGGGTGGGACATTGTATTCTGACAGCAGCTCCCACTTCTATCAGAATACACTGATCAGTGGCTGCAGTTGCTGACTGAGTAAGAGCCCATTCACATTGAGGCGACACGACTTCGGGGGGGGGGGGCGACCTGTGAAGTCGCGTGCACTGCTGTGCACCGCGACTTCGGCGCGACTTGCAGAGACTTCACATAATGGAAGTCTATGCAAGTCGCTCCGAGGTCGCCCCAAAGTAGTACAGGACCCTTTTTCTAAGTCGAAGTGACTTGTGTCGCTCCTATTAGAACGGGTCCTGTACTACTCAATGGACCGCGACATACCACGACTTGTCAGGCTGACAAGTCGCCTGACAAGTCGCGCTAATGTGAATGGGCTCTTAAGTTTTTCAACTTATTTGTTTCACAAAAGGTTGATCAAAATAGAGGATAATTCCCAGGCTGACCAGTAATTCATTTTAGGACCTGCTTGTATAATAAATAATAAACCTTTTTTATTGTAGTTTTTATATTAAAAGAAAGATAACTTGCCCAATCTTGTCTTTCACTTCATTTGTTCACTTCGTGATGTTCAATCTCTAGGGAGGTGCAGGCAGCAAAGCAATGAGGCTTTCATGCTTCAATGCAATTTGATGGAATACACAAGTCATTGCATGCCTTAAAATTAAATACATCACCGACATTTAATTTAACATTTAAATCCCTTGAAAACCCTTAAGACCATTCCTGAATCGTATTGTATTGTATGTAACAGGAGCTGAACCAATTTAACATAGGAATACCAGCATACATAAATAAATAAAAAATAATAAAAAAAAAAAAAAAAAAAAATATATATATATATATATATATATATATATATATATATATATATATATATATATATATATATACACACACACACACTATATATCATGGAATTGACATATAGTTGTATTCTAAACTGTCTTCACCCATAAAGAATGTGAGATCAATTACTGTGCATGTTAACTTGTATCTATATCTATCCATGTGGACATTTAAAAAAAAAAAAAGCAAAACAAAAAGTAAATTAGAGTGTTACATTATTCATACAGTATCCACTTTCATTTGTATAAATTTAAGTAGCATTAAATATTCCCACTGTCATGAACATTTAAGGACAACTGATAAATAATACAAAACTCATTTAGCAATAAAGCCATTGTATAATAAAAATAAATCTAGGAAAGCCCAAGTAATCCTGTATCTAGATAATTACTTAGCTTGTCTAAGAATGCTTGAAAATCTTACTGCAGATAGGTGTATTAGCCTAATGTTGAGTTGGTTAACAAACAATGTGATAGGAAAAGAAAAACTATTTAATTATTTATGTTTGTATAAGCTTTGCAAGTCCACAACTAGATACACTTTATTGCTAGAAAGGTGAAGTGCATGGCAGAATGTAATAAATAAAAGACATATTCAACACATGTATGCATTATATGCACCTTTCTTGATATTTTGTCGTTCTTAGTACAAAAGAATACCTGTTGATCCTGCCAGAAATCTAGTCAGTCCCAACCTCCTGTGAACTCTGCTGTACTGAAATTTCAGGCAGTGTAATTAGCCATACGTAGTTCTCTTTTGTAGACTGCAGAATACCTCTGTAGGGCTATCCCAGTAAGGGCAGCTGGTAATAGCTGGTTCTTCCCAATTAGTACAGAGACTGCCCATCCCCACAAGCACCAGTTTATGCAAACAGGTTCCAATAACTCTAGACTAGGGGACACCTTTTTTTTCTATATTTATTTCTTTAAACAGGAGAGGGGCTAGGCCATGAGATACTCTAAAACGCTTGCACTGTAACAGGAGAGCATGTTTCTCTGAGCTCCCATACACAGATTCTGTCAAAGTGTTTGTTACCCTAACATTTCCTATTCCTGATATGTGCCTGCTATACCATGTACTTGTATGAAAAAGCATCCTATTCTCTTTGTATTGCTTCCTTTGTGTGAAATCACTGGTGTTCCTGCCAGTCCCTCTGCTTTCCTATTAAAAACTGACCACACTAAGCAGAAGGTGGTCAGTTCTCTAGCTATACTGGGAACTTGGGAACTCAGCCTGCTTGCCTCCAATGATAAGACTTGTCCTGACATCCCCCCCCCCCCCACATAGCCTTTCACTTGGAAGCTTAGTGTGCTCCCCCCAGCTTTAATGTAGCTGAGAATAGAGGGAATGTGATCACTTATAAAAAAGGGGAAAAAGGTATTTATAATGTTTTTTTAAATCTATTCACACGTTTTGCCTTTTATTTCTAATTTATACTGAATGGGTTGTTTTACTTGTTTTACAAGGTGATTGTTTACAATCACTTTAACCACTTCAATACTTGGCACTTTAACCCCCTTCCTGTCCAGGCCAATTTTCAGCTTTTAGAGCTGTCACACTTTGAATGACAATTGCATGGTCATGCAATGCTGTACCAAAACAAAATTTGTATAATTTTTTGAGGATAGATAGAATTTTCCTTTGGCAGTATTTATTCACCACTGAGTTTTTTATTTTTTGCAAAACATTTTTTGCTTTAATGCAGCACTCATTGGCACTGATAGGTGGCACTGATGAGTACTTGTAGGCAGCCTTTTTTGGGCACCGATAAGCAGCACTAATTGGCACTGATGGGTGGCACTGATAAGAGGCACTGACAGGCATCACTGATGGGCACTAAAAGGCAGCGCTGATGGGCACCGCTTATGGGCACTGATTGGCACTACTGGTGGGCACAGATGAGTGTAATGATATCCTGTACTGGACACACGAAAAGCTGTAGCAAGTGGCTAAGTTGTCCAGTCATTATAGGTCAGCCATGACAGTCTTGCAAACACAGTTACACATTGCCGCAGTGATTACCCCCCCCCCTCTAATTCATGAAATGCATAGGTTTACACTTCAAAAGAGCTGTTATCTCAACTCAGAGACATCAGAAATCAGTACTTAGGCCTGTGCAAAGCTGCTGTCAAGGCCTATTGTAAAATTTTGACCAAATCAATTAAGGACAACCAGAACTAATGGGGATCGTAAAAGGCAATCATAGAGGTCTGCCCAATTCAAAATGTAACAAATCCACACACGATTAATAAACTCAGACAGGAACATAACACATTAAAAATAAGTATATATTTGAATAAGAAATGTTGTAGTGCACTAAATAAGGTCATACATGACCACGCTAGCACATATAGAAGGGAAGATAGCTGTTATATGTAGATATTCCCTGAGTGACAGGTTTATCTGAGCTACCCTGTGTGTAGTATCCCTGGATGCAAAATTCAATGCTAAGCAATAATCTATCAGTTTCAAGAATGCACCCGGTACATATTGGAAGATATAAATACTGGTATAAAACTGTCTATAGAGGAGGGACCTGATATTGTCAAAAACTCAGGACAGTCCATGGCCACTCCGTTTTATTCATCAGGGGCATCTGTCAACACCCCTTTGATCCCAGAGAAAAGGGGAGATCCCTAACCAGTTGGGAGTTCTCATAATACCATCAAAACAGGAACATCTGTCAAGTTTGAGAACCGATAACACCTGGCTCATCGACTGAACTCTGATAACACCCAGGACATTGATTGCAAGTATTCTTCCTCCTCAATTCTAACCTATTTTTCTATTGCTGAATTTTGTCTCTATTTCTTTGAAATGTCTTTTTTTCTGTAAATATGTTGTTTACACTAACTTTGACTATGTCATTATTAAAACCTTACCTTGCTACTGTATAGAATAAATCCTCTGAACATACCTTTCTGTGGTGACAGACGATTATTCTAAAATCATAACTGGTATTTCTAAAATTATCAGCTTCCTCCAGCTCGGACCAAATGGAGGTGGTGGCATTTAAAGGGTTAATTGCTTAATTAGCCCAGTGACAATCACTCTCAGCCTGCTGGCACCTAGATTGTGGTCCCGCGAGCTGGAAAATCTTTGTCCAAGGTGCAGCTGAGAGTGGCATTGTTACATAAGTGACAGTGACAGTGTGGTGTGAGATTGGTCGGTCCTTTGTCATGAGTTAGTGAGAAGGGCAGGGATCTGATACCCGCGTCCGTCACAATGGGCATCACTGGTAGGCAGTGGCAGGCATCGCTGATGGGACTGCACTGTTAATCAATGCACCGATTATCAGTGCAGACCCCCCCTCCCCATCAGGACAGTCTCTGCCATGTGCCTGGTTGAGGCCGAGCTGATAGGAGAGCTTTCCCCTTACACCTCCTGTCCTGTTTCTCCTGAAGGTGATGATAGGATATAACAGGGCACGGAGTGGCACGGGTGCCTGGTTGGAGATCCTGGACAGAAGGTGCTTGCAGCAGGTGCCAAGCAGGTTTGTGGACTGGCAGATTCAGGTACACACCAACAGGTGCAGAACAGTCGGCAGACTAGCGAATAGGCAGGTACAGGTACACAGCAGCAGGTGCAGGACAGCAGACAGAAAGCAAGCTGGTGAGCAGGCAGATACAGAATCTTGGGTGGTCAGGCAGGTGGAAGTCGGCAACGGTCAAGTAGCAGAGGTACAGGATTGGATCCAGAAAAGAGTCAGGGCTAAGCCAGGGTCGATATCAGACGAGCAGAAAAGGCACCAGAATGATAGGCAAAAGGCAGAGTTGGATCACAAGCCGTGTCAGCAATAAGGTATCAGGAACGAGCAGAGCCAAACAGGACGGGTATAAACAGGAACAAGCACAGGATCAGGTCACAGACAGTAGAAGCTGACGCATTAATTTTTCACACACGTGTTGGCACTTCTGGATGAGTGAAAGAATGCCACATCCCTGATTCCTCAGCTCCAGCAGGCAACATATGATTCCTCTGGCTTGGAGCGGCACTAAAATGTTTCCAAGGTCATATTGCCTTAGATCATTTACAATGTGGCCAATTATTCTGCTGGATGTCAATCATTATTGAGTTCAGGACTGATACTTGGGAAAAATATCCTGCTTAAATGTATATGAACCCCTTGCAAGGGAGGTTTTTGCTTATTACTAACTCAAAAAAAATTGGAATGCTAATATTTTAGAAATGTATGCATGTCTGTTATAAACATAAACTAGAGACAATAGAATTTGTGAACTCTTTTTGCAGTTATTTTTGCTATTCTGTTGTTTTATTACAAGGCTGTTATCACATACAGTTTTCGTTTAAAAATATTTGCTTGATAACTCACATGGTAGACTATGCTGTCTTTCTTATTAAAAGGCAGTGGTTTGTGCATATTTTCTCAGTTTATTATGGTCAGTGGTTAGAACTAAGAAATAAAAACACAACAACATAAAAAAAAAAAAAAGAAAATAAAAAAAAGAAATAAATGTTTTGTTTTTCTTTTAATCTGGTAAAAACATATGTATTGTATATACTCTACAGAAATTGGTGTTCTAGGCTCCTTTTCACTGGTTTTCTTTTTTCACCCTATGATATTGCAGCTAAAAATAGTGATTGTTTACATAGCTCAATTGCTTAAAGTAAAATTTACACACAGAACTGAATAAATCATAGATGTGATTAATCCCTTAGGGTCCATGCACACAGGCTCAAAAAACCACCAGTGCTCTTGGCAGAAACAATTTTGAGCGTTTTTTTTTTTTTGTACTAGCGTTAAAGCCCATTTAGCGTTTTTTTCTGCCATAAACTGCTTTCTCAAAAAATGCAAAACAGAAGGGCTTTTTTTTCTCTCCTCTAAATGTTGAGCTTAAAATATGCGTCTAAATGTCCTAATGTGCTTGGACATATAGGATAACATTAGCTGCTTCTAGAGGAAAAATGCAAAACTCTTTAGAAACAGCATTTTTTAAGCCAGTGTCCATGGACCCTTAATGTTCAGCTAAAGTCATTTATTCGTTTTTTCGTTAGGAGCCTGTAAAGCATTGCACCCACGATTAGTTGATTTTCTTAGACAATTCTGCTTACTGGATGTCTGGTGATGCCAACACGTTGGTAAGTGAGGTTATACCTTCTTTTATCCCTGCCTTTACTCCTACTCATACATGGACCTATTTCTGACTGACCAGTGGACCCTCCAGAAAATCTCAGAGTCCAAAATCCATTCATTAACTTGTTCAGACCATTCCCCTTTAAGTATCACAATTGAAGAATCACCCTGCTTCCACCTTTCTGTGATAGATGAACTCTCTTATTCTACACCTAAACCTTTCAGCTCACTGTTCAGTGCTGCTGCTACTTCCTCTTCTTTTCCGGATGAAATGCTTAAAGCTCTAATAGTCATGTTGCCAAAGCCAGGGAAGGATCCGATACCCCCCAAAACTTCCGTCCCATCTCTTTATTGAATCACAACCTTAAATGATATGCTACAATAACAGCAAATATGATCATTAATATGCTTCCAGCACTAATCCACCTTGATCAATCAGGATTTACAAAGAGAAGACAAACTGCAGACGCCACGTGCTGTTTAATTAACATCATACACCACTCGAAAAGCCACAACGTGCCTTCTCTGCTTCTCTCTTTAGATACAGAGAAGGCATTTAATAGAGTCCACTGGCAATATCCATCTGGGACTCTCCAAAAATTTGCATTCCAAGGTCACACACTATCCACAATTTTAGCACTATTCTCTCGCCCATCTGCACAAGTGTATTGGTCAGCTATGTTATCATGTACCTTCCATTTCACGATTGGCACGAAGCAAGATTGCCCTCTGTCCCCCCATCATCTTCAGCCTCCTCATGGAACCCTTAGCAGGTCCTCTTCAGCCATCTCAGGTGTTAAGCTTACCCATAAAAAACATAAAATCAACCTTTTTGCCAATGACATCATCTTTCTGTTGACTGACCCTGATCCTTCTCTTGCTGCAATACAAAAATTGCTACTTGACTTTGGCTAATTTTCCTATTACAGGGTAAATGTTTCTAAGTCCTATAAACTAGACTTTGGTTTACATGACTCCTCCAAATCAAGCCCTTTAAAATAGCTATCCTTAATTTGGGCTGAAGAAGACATAACTTACCTTGGAATTAAATTTACTAGAACCTCTGCCTCCCTATATCAGGCAAATGATGTCCCCTTTTTGCAACAGCTGCAAAATTATTTATCTCACTTGTCCAAATTCACCCTTTCTTGGTCTGGCAGGTTGGCAGCCTTCAAAATGCTCAAATTACCACAGCTATCATACTTATTCAGGTCACTTCCCATCCCAAAAACATCTATTTACTTTAAGAAAATTACAGGCTTTACTTAGTCAATATGTTTGGCAAGGCAATAAGTCCAGATGTTCCCACATCAAACTTATCAAGTATAGGTCTGTGGGGGGCCTAGGATACATGGACTTCAGAGACCTTAATAATGCCACCTTAATGAAACAGCTTGAAACATGATTTACATCTACCACCTACAACAAATGAAGAGAAATTGAAGCTCTTCAGGTCCAAGGCAATGATCTCTATAGCTAGTTAATTAGTAACTTCTAGTCACTAACTAAAGAAAGATCCCTATTATAGTAGCTACCCGTTCTTCTTTTAAATACTTTCTAACTAAAACTCCCATTGGCACCTCCTCTATACCTTTGCCAATCTCTCTCTCTGTCCTGATTCTCATACCTAACTTCTCAATGAGGAAGTGGATCGAAAAGGGTATTACCCATACTGAAGACCTTTATTCCTCAAATACTCTTAAATCATTTTCCGTATTACAAAGAGAGTATAACCTTCCAACCTCAGAATATTTTGAGATATTTTTAAGCAATACATTGCTTGTTCCACTCTGCAGCCCTGTTCCAACACATTCATAAACAAGCATGGAAAGTTTTAATAGACGTGAACTCACATACAAAGGGCATAACACTATTTTATGGCCTGTTACAGAACAAACTACTCTTTACTAAATTAAATCCCCACCTACAATGGGAACATGTTATAGATGTTTCCTTTACAGATTCTCAATGGTTGGCAGCATTGAATGCCCCACGCAAAACCTCTAAATCCTCTAAGCTCTGGGAATTAACCCATCAATTTACCCTCTACTGGTGTCAAAGAAGTCAGGACCATATGGTGGATGGAGTTCCATGGCATTTGCATATGCGCATGCGCAGACCAGCAACTGGCCAGGCAGATGTTCATGTTCGTGGGTTAGGGTATGCTGTTATGTTCTATTATAGTTGCTGACCTTGGCTGTCCCCGAACACTCTTTGGATCACCCCGTTGGATTGTACCAACTCTGGTTTTCGAACTCGGCTCACTCTTGACCACTCTCGAGAATCATTTACATGTCTGTTGTTCCCTGAGTTTGTTTGGTGCATTTTCATTTGAGGTACCGATATTTCAGCTGCAGGACCCTATCCGCTCCTCCACCTGATGCCGGGATAACAAGACTACTGTCCAGGAAACCGGAGGGGCGGTTGGCATCTCTGGCAGGCCTAACACCACATCTACCTGCTGACTGCTGCCGCACAGACTACTGGACTGACTACAGGCTCTCCTAGGTCACCGTGCTCCTGTAGTTGCTGTCTCACTATCAGTGGTCCTCAAGCCAGAGCTGTATGAGAGGCCCTCCTCTACACGTCAGGCTCACAGACTAGATACGTAACAGCTGGTATGTACAGTAACTCTGCATGTACTTCACAAAATAAATTCCTCAGTATCCCCTCTATGCTGGAGAGGATGTGGGTCCTTTGGTAACATCTACCACATCATTTGGTCATGTTGTAAACTATCTACATATTGGTCGGATGTCTTTCATCTAACTCTTGACGTAACCAATCTCCAAATAAACTCTTTCCTAGGACTTGCTCTACTGAACATTGATGTAGAGAATATCCCTTTCCCTCTCAAATGCATCCTTCTGCACATTCTTTTAGTATTTGTACATCATTGGCAGTCTACCTTTACTCCCACCAAATCTGAAGTCATAGCTTTAATTAATTATCATGGCATATATGAACGCCTATTTGCATCTAGCAAAGGTTGTCAACTCAAATGAAATGGTCAGTGTGGCTCTTTCAAGAGTAAATATATCACTATAAATAGAGAAATGCTACAGTGTTGCTGAAGTTTAATAAGAAATCTTAAAGCATTTATATTTTGTAACAGAAGAGTTAAAAAGCTTTTAAACATGGGAGTTATAAAAGTCCATCTTCTGGATCTGTAATGTACTGCACATCAAGATCCATTTTGTTGGCCTTAATGCCTGAATTTCTTTCTTCTTCAGGTTATAGGAAAACTGATATAGATTTAGTTTGGGAACACGCTGATACTAAAACAGAAAAACCCCTTTAAAGGTCTACCTAACAAAACAAACTTCAGTATATGGAATATATTGAATAAATGGTACTTAACACCACTGTGAAGAAATCCAATCTCTTTACCAGACAATAGACTGAGATGAACAGTAAATTATATAACTCTCCAAGGTTAACAGCAGCAGAGTGGTTCAGTGGTTGACAGCAACAGAGCGGTTCAGTACCCAAGCAGCCAGCCCATGATCACAACACCCCAGAAATCGGCACCGTTGGGGTCCAAACAGATAACCATGGAAATTACTCAGCTCGACCCGACTGATCAATCACAGTGGTCATCCCCAAAAATTGAATGAGGCTCATAATGAAGTCCGTAAATCAAGGAGTAAATTTATTGAAAATATACTTACAAGAATAAATGGATGATAGGCAGTGAACATTCAAAAAACGCTGTGGCTTCAGCGTGTTTTTGTCATCACAGGCGCGTTTCAGTCAAAAGGCCATCGTCATCAGAGGTGTGACCAGTCAACACAAGCAGATTCCAGATGCCGGAAGTATAAGAACATTCCGAGCCCAGATTAACCAACCACAAGTCTTTTGTATGTAGTGCTAATAACAGAATTCCTTCCAGACATTTCCTAAAGGAATTAATACAAATAAATGAATACAAAAAAAATAAAATTATCAAGAAATGAAAAAATATCATCCTAAAACCAACTAATATGAATTAAAACAACTGATAAAACTCCATTAGAGACCCATTACAGATCTCCACCTAATGGACAGGGAGTAAAAAGACTGCTCCAGTTCTAGAAACAGCCCATATACTCTAAAAAGGGAATACAATAAAATATACAAATACATAACATTTATTGTTAAAAAAAATATAAACATCTAAATTCCAAGTCGTTATCAAGCAAATGGATATTAAGGAAGATACATATAATGAAGAGAATTATTGTTAATAAAGCAGTTAACATCCCACTCAACATTAAGTCTATGGGGAACATAACATTTTAAATGATAAATCCAGCGGGTTTCGAACCTCGAGAATTTTCATCTGACAAAACTTCCTCTCCAATGTGGGGTAAATCTGTCAATGGCAATAAAAGTAGTACCCGCTGGATTTTTGCCATGACATTCCAAATAGTGTTTCAAAAACACTATGTTTGGGAGATCCCTTCTTTATGTTGGCCACATGCTCACCAATCCTAACATTCATGGCATTAACAGTACATCCAACATATTAGAGACCACAGGGACAGATGAGCATGTAGACAACATTACGAGATGTACAGGTGATGAACGTATCTATGTCAAAGACCATGGAACTGACCACAGACTGAAATTGACTAACCCATCCATCTTGGTTGGGTGGTTAAAGTTACAGATCCCGCATTTGTGACAGGGAAAAAACTCTTTAAGTTTGTGACAAAATTAAACTCTGTTAGGAGCATCCAAAAAAATTGGAGCTACCTGGCGTTTCAAAGGAGCTACCCCCGAAAGATTACTTCAGGGAATCTGGAAGGACTGGACCCAACACTCTATCATTTTTTAATACCTTCCAATATCTGGCCATTGTCTTTTTGATGTCAAAATGTTGTCTAGAATAGGTGGTGATAAAGGCAAAATTGTGACCTCATGTTGAGAAAGGGCACAACACCACGTCTTTTTCGGCAATGCCCTATGGGCTAGGCCTTTGGTCTGAGACCAGGGCAATTTTTGTTACCAGGCCACAGAGCCTAGTCCTAGTCTTGCACATTTCCCAATCATGTACAAGTAAAATAAAATAAAAAGCATTTTTGCTTGCACATGATTGGATGATAGAAATCAGCAGAGATCCGCCTTATTCAGTAAGCTCCAGGGAAAACTCCCTTACAAAATGCAACTTCCCTTGCAACTTGAACAGAATTCCACTCTGAAACCGCAAATAATATAGCACATTTGGTAATGCACAGGCAAATGAAGTAGGGTAAACAGAGGAAAAAAAAGGATATTCAATCAACAACTGAGAGTAGCTAAACTATGTCAAATATGATAGAACAAGGAAGTAGCTACGATAATTGGTAGACCAGTTACTATAACAAATAGGTGTATCTAGCAGGTACAGTAAATAATAGCTCCAGGGGCTGTCCTGACTCGACCTACAGCCACTGGCAAATACACATCTAAATGGTCAAGTTTAAACATATTGATGTTCTAATCATCCCTAGATATGGAAAAAGTAGTTCAGGGGGGGGGGGGAGGGAATAAAATAATAAGGAGAGCAGAAGTCTGATCAATGGAGAAGAGGACACTGAGTTCTCAGCATAGCTAAAGAACTGACCATGCTGTGTGTTCCTGCTTAGTGTGGTCAGGAAAACAGAGGGACTGGGGACTTGGATCACAGAAAGGAAGCAATACGAAGGGAACTGGATAATTTTTGTCTCTGCACACAATATCATTTATTTACAACTGTTTCTCTTTGCCAACCAACATAGGAACCTACAGGAGGACTTTAATACTGAGTAATGTTTATATTCACTTTTGTATGCTTTATTAATTTTCCTATGATGTCAGGAAAATACAAATAGAAAAATGGCAAAGATGTAAACATTGATGTATGGGTGGCAGAGTGGTGTAATGGGCGGCACAGTGGTGTAGTGGGTGGCACAGTGGTGTAGTGGGCGGCACAGTGGTGTAGTGGGTGGCACAGTGGTGTAGTGGGCAGGCACAGTGGTGTAGTGGTTAGCACTTTAGCCTAGCAGTAAAAGGGTTGCTGGTTTGAATCCCAACCATGACACTACCTTCCTGGAGCTTTCATGTTCTCCCAGCTCCTCTGTGGGTTTCCTTTGGGTACTCTGGTTTCCTCCCCCACTCCAAAGACATGCTGGTAGGTTAATTGTCTCCTGTCTAAATTGGCCTTACTGTGTGTATGTAAGAATGTGATTTAGGGACCTTAGATTGTAAGCTCCTTGAGGGCAGGGACTCATGTGAATGTACAGTAGATAAGTAAAGTGCTGTGTAAATTGACAGCACTATATAAGTACCATAAATAAATGTATCATTTCCATTAGGAGATGCCAAGCACAATATACTTGTCACAAAATGTAGATACATTATGCATTCAAGTGTTTAGGTATAATATTTTGTTTATGAGGTTTTATTAATTACAAACTGCCCTATCTTCATATGTGAAAGTATAGAAATCCATGAATATCATCTCTGAATCCATGAATATTATTTTTGTATTTATTGCCATTAAAACCATCATCTACACATTAGTGACAAACCACATTCACACCACCATTAATAGGAATTCTTTATATGTAACAAAGGTCAACTGTGGAAAATCTAGATAAGTATCATTACTGCAGGGATAGATGAGAGAAAGCAAGTCATTAAGTACCACATGAAGTACTGCTCAGTTGTCTAATACCTGAGACTCCTTATATCTCGTTAAACTAATTTGAATATGTAGTACAGAATGAGTCACGGTTTTCTTTGTACTTTAACGAGCAGCACGCACAGTATAACCTGATAACTATAAGATTTTCTGTATTTTAAAGCTTCCTTTGTTTTATCTGTGAAGAAAATAAATTACCGTAGTTTGTTTACTTTTTCTGCTACACAAGACAATGGGGCTGAACAAGGCAAATAGGCTGTTCATTTTGCAAGGAAAGTTGCACTTTGAATTTCCTATAGAGCAAATCAAATGTGGGGGTGTTTCACTTTATAAATAATACCTAATAATGTGCAAGAAAGAAAAAAAACAGCATTTTTATTCTTGCACATGATTGGATGATGAAAGTCAGAAGAGTTTCGCCTCTGAAGATCATTCATTTTCAAAGTGTAATTTCCCTTGGAAAATGAACAGTCTATTTGCCATGTGGGTTAGCGCTAAACAACTTCAGAAAGATCAAATAACTGAAAGATAATGTCCTTCATGCATATCAATGAGATCTCAACACTGACTACAGAGGCATTTTAAGAGATACAGCATTGAGCACTTAATTTCTCCACTACCTATTCCCACATTGTACACTTCATTGTGCCCAGCCCAAAGTCAAAGAGTGAAGCAACTGTGCTTGCTTTACAAGGACTTGCGCATACATGGTTCCAGGCCCAGTCCCTAGGTGGGTTCTGTTCCACAGTGGGACCTAAAATAGGGACCAAACTGCTTGGTGAGGTGCATCAAGTACCAAGATTACCAGTGCTCCTTCTCCTGAACTGCCTTCTCCTCCTTATCACCCCTCGCCTCATAACCTCAAGGCTTAACTGGTATTGTACACTTTACTGCAGTATCTTTGTGGTATTCACAGTTCTGCAGCAGTTTCCATAGGAAAACAATTGGTGTAACATTCAGTTACAGAACACTTCCGTCTTTCCTCCCTTTTGTAAGTATTGTGCTATGCTGTGTGGTTCATACTTTCCATTGCATTAATGTTACCACAAGAAGAATTATTGAAACTCAGTTCTCCAACCCATGTGAGGGTCCCACTGTGGGGTAATTCCATGGATACACTCCTGATCACATCTTACATGTATGGGTCCCACAGCTTACATCCCATGACTGTCTGACCATGAGGCCAAACCTCCTTCTGCATGTATCACCTCCCCGAAAGATAGGAAATGACTAGTGTTGAGCGAACACGGACTGTATTATTCGTGTTCGTACCGAATAATTGGATTTTTTGTACCCGAACACGGACACGGACACTTTACTGTATGTTCGGGTAAAAATCCGTGTTTGGTCGCTTTATTTCCGGGTTTTGCATGCTTTGGCGCTCTTTTCATGGCGGGCTTTCAACAGCCAATCAACAATCGTTTAACTGGTGTGCCTTAAGCCATCCCAGCCATGCCTGCAAATGTCTCAGTAGCTGTGATTGGCCGTCTGAAGCATGTGACCAAGTCTTTATAAGTTCCAGGCAGCCGCAGCGTCTTCATTCTGCTGCTTAGATCAGGGACAGAGCACACATCAACGTGCTGGCTGCTGATTAGGGAAAGACAGGCAGGAAAAAAACATTTGTGTCCGGATAGAATTGAGGGACAGGTCGGAGTGTTTAGGCAGGGCGAGTTGTAGGCATTTTAGGGATAGAGTCTGCTGAATTATAGGGTCAGTGTCTTCTACAAACTACAATCGATATTGCTGTGTGGGGGGTGGGGTCTGCACTCAATCCTGATCTACGATCTCTTCTCAATCCTGTTAGGGAGAGGCTGCTGCTGAATTTTAGGGAAACTGTGTTCTACAAACTACAATCGATATTGCTGTGTGGTGTGGGATAGGAGATAGGCAGGTGTCAGTGATCCACATCCATTTTTCTGTGTGTGAGCTGCAGTGAACACAATCTTTTTGGGCTGCAGTAAACACAATCTTTTTGGGGTGCAGTGAACAACGTCCTTTTTGGGGTGCAGTGAACAAAATCTTTTTGGGGTGCAGTGAACAAAATCCTTTTTGGGGTGCAGTGAACAACATCCTTTTTGGGGTGCAGTGAACACAATCTTTTTGGGGTGCAGTGAACAAAATCCTTTGTGGGGTGCAGTGAACACAATCTTTGTGGGGTGCAGTGAACACAATCTTTTTGGGGTGCAGTGAACAACATCCTTTTTGGGGTCCAGTGAACACAATCTTTGTGGGGTGCAGTGAACACAATCTTTTTGGGGTGCAGTGAACAAAATCCTTTTTGGGGTGCAGTGAACACAATCTTTGTGGGGTGCAGTGAACACAATCTTTTTGGGGTGGAGTGAACAAAATCCTTTTTGGGGTGCAGTGAACAACATCCTTTTTGGGGTGCAGTGAACAAAATCCTTTTTGGGGTGCAGTGAACACAATCTTTTTGGGGTGCAGTGAACAAAATCCTTTGTGGGGTGCAGTGAACACAATCTTTGTGGGGTACAGTGAACAGAATCTTTGTGGGGTGCAGTGAACACAATCTTTGGGGGGTACAGTGAACACAATCTTTTTGGGGTGCAGTGAACAAAATCCTTTGTGGGGTGCAGTGAACACAATCTTTGTGGGGTACAGTGAACAGAATCTTTGTGGGGTGCAGTGAACACAATCTTTGGGGGGTACAGTGAACACAATCTTTTTGGGGTGCAGTGAACAAAATCCTTTGTGGGGTGCAGTGAACACAATCTTTGGGGGGTACAGTGAACACAATCTTTTTGGGGTGCAGTGAACAAAATCCTTTGTGGGGTGCAGTGAACACAATCTTTGTGGGGTGCAGTGAACACAATCTTTTTGGGGTGCAGTGAACAAAATCCTTTTTGGGGTGCAGTGAACAACATCCTTTTTGGGGTGCAGTGAACACAATCTTTTTGGGGTGCAGTGAACAAAATCCTTTGTGGGGTGCAGTGAACAGAATCTTTGTGGGGTACAGTGAACAGAATATTTGTGGGGTGCAGTGAACACAATCTTTGGGGGGTACAGTGAACACAATCTTTTTGGGGTGCAGTGAACAAAATCATTTGTGGGGTGCAGTGAACACAATCTTTGGGGGGTACAGTGAACACAATCTTTTTGGGGTGCAGTGAACAAAATCCTTTGTGGGGTGCAGTGAACACAATCTTTGTGGGGTGCAGTGAACACAATCTTTTTGGGGTGCAGTGAACAAAATCCTTTGTGGGGTGCAGTGAACAACATCCTTTTTGGGGTGCAGTGAACACAATCTTTTTGGGGTGCAGTGAACAAAATCATTTGTGGGGTGCAGTGAACACAATCTTTGTGGGGTACAGTGAACAGAATCGTTGTGGGGTGCAGTGAACACAATCTTTGGGGGGTACAGTGAACACAATCTTTTTGGGGTGCAGTGAACAAAATCCTTTGTGGGGTGCAGTGAACACAATCTTTGGGGGGTACAGTGAACACAATCTTTTTGGGGTGCAGTGAACAAAATCCTTTGTGGGGTGCAGTGAACACAATCTTTGTGGGGTGCAGTGAACACAATCTTTTTGGGGTGCAGTGAACAAAATCCTTTTTGGGGTGCAGTGAACAACATCCTTTTTGGAGTGCAGTGAACACAATCTTTTTGGGGTGCAGTGAACAAAATCCTTTGTGGGGTGCAGTGAACACAATCTTTGTGGGGTACAGGGAACAGAATCTTTGTGGGGTGCAGTGAACACAATCTTTGGGGGGTACAGTGAACACAATCTTTTTGGGGTGCAGTGAACAAAATCCTTTTAGGGTGCAGTGAACACAATCTTTGTGGGGTGCAGTGAACAAAATCCTTTTTGAGGTGCAGTGAACACAATCTTTGTGGGGTGCAGTGAACACAATCTTTGTGGGGTACAGTGAACACAATCTCATACTTCTGAAGATTTGAGGGTGCTGCCTTTTCCATACTCCTCCTCCTACTGCTCAACCATCCTTTTAGGGGTACAAACAATAGTAATTGGGGCCTAGTGTGGTGGTGTACGTGTGAGATACATACACTTTCTTTTTGATCATATTTTCTATTCCGCTATTCAATTAAAACCTTTGGGGATCAATTAAATTGCGTGATAGTCTGTGTCGGTACGTGTGAGATCCACCTTTCCAAGTTTTTGGGGTTCATCTAATACTTCTGAAGATTTGAGGGTGCTGCCTGTTCCATACTCCTCCTCCTACTCCTCAACCATCCTTTTAGGGGTACAAACAATAGTAATTGGGGCCTAGTGTGGTGGTGTACGTGTGAGATACATACACTTTCTTTTTGATCATATTTTCTATTCCGCTATTCAATTAAAACCTTTGGGGATCAATTAAATTGCGTGATAGTCTGTGTCGGTACGTGTGAGATCCACCTTTCCAAGTTTTTGGGGTTCATCTCATACTTCTGAAGATTTGAGGGTGCTGCCTGTTCCATACTCCTCCTCCTACTGCTCAACCATCCTTTTAGGGGTACAAACAATAGTAATTGGGGCCTAGTGTGGTGGTGTACGTGTGAGATACATACACTTTCTTTTTGATCATATTTTCTATTCCGCTATTCAATTAAAACCTTTGGGGATCAATTAAATTGCGTGATAGTCTGTGTTGGTACGTGTGAGATCCACCTTTCCAAGTTTTTGGGGTTCATCTCATACTTCTGAAGATTTGAGGGTGCTGCCTGTTCCATACTCCTCCTCCTACTCCTCAACCATCCTTTTAGGGGTACAAACAATAGTAATTGGGGCCTAGTGTGGTGGTGTACGTGTGAGATACATACACTTTCTTTTTGATCATATTTTCTATTCCGCTATTCAATTAAAACCTTTGGGGATCAATTAAATTGCGTGATAGTCTGTGTCGGTACGTGTAAAATCCACCTTTCCAAGTTTTTGGGGTTCATCTCATACTTCTGAAGATTTGAGGGTGCTGCCTGTTCCATACTCCTCCTCCTACTGCTCAACCATCCTTTTAGGGGTACAAACAATAGTAATTGGGGCCTAGTGTGGTGGTGTACGTGTGAGATACATACACTTTCTTTTTGATCATATTTTCTATTCCGCTATTCAATTAAAACCTTTGGGGATCAATTAAATTGCGTGATAGTCTGTGTCGGTACGTGTGAGATCCACCTTTCCAAGTTTTTGGGGTTCATCTCATACTTCTGAAGATTTGAGGGTGCTGCCTGTTCCATACTCCTCCTCCTACTCCTCAACCATCCTTTTAGGGGTACAAACAATAGTAATTGGGGCCTAGTGTGGTGGTGTACGTGTGAGATACATACACTTTCTTTTTGATCATATTTTCTATTCCGCTATTCAATTAAAACCTTTGGGGATCAATTAAATTGCGTGATAGTCTGTGTCGGTACGTGTGAGATCCACCTTTCCAAGTTTTTGGGGTTCATCTCATACTTCTGAAGATTTGAGGGTGCTGCCTGTTCCATACTCCTCCTCCTACTGCTCAACCATCCTTTTAGGGGTACAAACAATAGTAATTGGGGCCTAGTGTGGTGGTGTACGTGTGAGATACATACACTTTCTTTTTGATCATATTTTCTATACCGCTATTCAGTTAAAACCTTTGGGGATCAATTAAATTGCGTGATAGTCTGTGTCGGTACGTGTGAGATCCACCTTTCCAAGTTTTTGGGGTTCATCTCATACTTCTGAAGATTTGAGGGTGCTGCCTGTTCCATACTCCTCCTCCTACTGCTCAACCATCCTTTTAGGGGTACAAACAATAGTAATTGGGGCCTAGTGTGGTGGTGTACGTGTGAGATACATACACTTTCTTTTTGATCATATTTTCTATTCCGCTATTCAATTAAAACCTTTGGGGATCAATTAAATTGCGTGATAGTCTGTGTTGGTACGTGTGAGATCCACCTTTCCAAGTTTTTGGGGTTCATCTCATACTTCTGAAGATTTGAGGGTGCTGCCTGTTCCATACTCCTCCTCCTACTCCTCAACCATCCTTTTAGGGGTACAAACAATAGTAATTGGGGCCTAGTGTGGTGGTGTACGTGTGAGATACATACACTTTCTTTTTGATCATATTTTCTATTCCGCTATTCAATTAAAACCTTTGGGGATCAATTAAATTGCGTGATAGTCTGTGTAGGTACGTGTTAGATCCACCTTTCCAAGTTTTTGGGGTTCATCTCATACTTCTGAAGATTTGAGGGTGCTGCCTGTTCCATACTCCTCCTCCTACTGCTCAACCATCCTTTTAGGGGTACAAACAATAGTAATTGGGGCCTAGTGTGGTGGTGTACGTGTGAGATACATACACTTTCTTTTTGATCATATTTTCTATTCCGCTATTCAATTAAAACCTTTGGGGATCAATTAAATTGCGTGATAGTCTGTGTCGGTACGTGTGAGATCCACCTTTCCAAGTTTTTGGGGTTCATCTCATACTTCTGAAGATTTGAGGGTGCTGCCTGTTCCATACTCCTCCTCCTACTCCTCAACCATCCTTTTAGGGGTACAAACAATAGTAATTGGGGCCTAGTGTGGTGGTGTACGTGTGAGATACATACACTTTCTTTTTGATCATATTTTCTATACCGCTATTCAATTAAAACCTTTGGGGATCAATTAAATTGCGTGATAGTCTGTGTCGGTACGTGTGAGATCCACCTTTCCAAGTTTTTGGGGTTCATCTCATACTTCTGAAGATTTGAGGGTGCTGCCTGTTCCATATTCCTCCTCCTACTCCTCAACCATCCTTTTAGGGGTACAAACAATAGTAATTGGGGCCTAGTGTGGTGGTGTACGTGTGAGATACATACACTTTCTTTTTGATCATATTTTCTATTCCGCTATTCAATTAAAACCTTTGGGGATCAATTAAATTGCGTGATAGTCTGTGTTGGTACGTGTGAGATCCACCTTTCCAAGTTTTTGAGGTTCATCTCATACTTCTGAAGATTTGAGGGTACTGTCTGTTCCATACTCCTCCTACTCCTCATCCATCCTTTTAGGGGTAGAAACAATAGTAATTGGGGCCTAGTGTGGTTTTGTACGTGCGAGATACATACACTTTTTTGGATCATATTTCCTATTCCGCTATTCAATAAAAACCTTTCTAGGGCAAGATCTTAAATTACAGAAATATGAGGAGACCGTCAAATAAGGGCCGTGGCCTGGGTCGTGGTGCTGCTGGTAGAGCTCCTGTTGCAAGGAGAGGACGTGGTCGATCTGTGCCAGCTACACGCACAAGTGAAACACCTTCCTCAAGTGTGAGTAGGCGACAGAACCTGCATCAGTATTTGGTAGGGAATCATACGCCCCTAGAAGTGATGAGGCCAGAACAAGTGGAGGCGATAGTAGATTGGTTTGCTGCTGACAGTGCCTCCAGTTCCTTCACATTGTCTCCCACCCAGTCTACTGCAGAAAGGTCACAGTTGGCACCTGCAGCCGATGTCCACCCGTCTTTCACCTCACCCCCTTGCAAATCAGGCAAGCAGTCTGAGCCCCAAGCCATACAGCAGTCTCTTCTTCTTTTTGATGACTCTGTCAGCAGGGTTTCCCAGGGCCATCCACCTAGCCCTGCCCCAGAAGTGGAAGAGATTGAGTGCAGCGATGCCCAACCACTTATTTCTCAAGATGAGTACATGCAAGGATCATCGCAGCACGTCTCCGATGATGACGAAACGCAGGTGCCAACTGCTGCGGCGTTCAGCATTGTGGAGACCGACAAGGAGGGCAGGGGTGAAGACTGGGTGGAAGATGATGTGGAGGACGATGAGGTCCTCGACCCCACATGGAATGAACGTCATGCAGGTGACCTGAGTAGTTTGGAGGAAGAGGCGGTGGTCGCACAGAGCCACCAGCACAGCAGAAGAGGGAGCAGGGTGCAGAAGCGGAGCGGCCGTGCCCTAGACACTACGCCCGCTACTGCCCAACGCAGCAAGGGAACAAGCGCACCAAAGTTAGCTCAAAGGAGTTCTCTAGCGTGGAAGTTCTTTAGAAAATGTGCTGATGACAGGACACGAGTGGTTTGCACCCTGTGCAATCAGAGCTTGAAGCGAGGCATAAACCTTCTCAACCTGAGCACAACCTGCATGATCAGGCATCTAAGTGCAAAGCACGAGCTGCAGTGGAGTACACACCTTCAAAACCAAGAAACGTCTCTGGCTCATCCTGCTTCCTCTTCTGCTGCAGTCTCGGCCGCTCCAGCCACATCTGTAGTGATACCGGCACCTGCCACCCCGCACCCCGCAAACAGACGATCTGTCAGCAACACCACCACCTGGGTCACCAACAACCATCTCCACAATGTCCCGTGGAAGCGTTCAGCTTTCCATCTCCCAAACACTTGAGAGGAAGAGGAAGTACCCCCCTACCCACCCGCGATCCCTGGCCCTGAATGCCAGCATTTCAAAATTATTGGCCTTTGAAATGCAGTCATTCCGTCTGGTGGAGACGCACAGTTTTAAAAACCTTATGTCGGTGACTGTCCCACAGTACGTCGTGCCCAGCCGCCACTACTTTTCCAGGCAAGCCATCCCTTCCCTGCACAACCAAGTGGGGGAAAAAATCAGGTGTGCACTGCGCAACGCCATCTGTGCCAAGGTCCACCTAACTACCGATACGTGGACCAGTAAGCACGGTCAGGGGCGTTATATCTCCCTAACGGCACACTGGGTAAATGCAGTGGCGGATGGGCCTGAGGCGGATAGCAATTTGGCACATGTCCTTCCACCACCGAGGATTGCAGGGCGCTTCAGTTTGCCTCCTGTTCCTAACTCCTCCTACTCCGCTTCCTCATCCTCTACCGCCTCCTCATCCGGACAGCGTAACACCTTCACCACCAACTTCAGCACGGCCAGGGGTAAACGACAGCAGGCAGTTTTACAACTTGCCTGTTTGGGGGACAAACCACACACTGCGCAGGAGTTGTGGAGGAGCATGGAACAGCAGACAAATGAGTGGTTGCTGCCAGCGAGCCTCAAGCCCGGCCTGGTGGTGTGCGATAACGGGAGAAATCTCACAGCAGCTCTGGGCCTAGCCGGTTTCACGCACATCCCTTGCCTGGCGCATGTGCTGAATTTGGTGGTGCAGAGGTTCCTTAAAAACTACCCCGATATGTCAGAGCTGCTGCAGAAAGTGCGGGCCGTTTGTGCGCACTTTCGGCGTTCTCACCCTGCTGCTGCTCGCCTGGCAGCGCTGCAGCGTAACTTCGGCCTTCCCGCTCACCGCCTCATATGTGACGTGCCCACAAGGTGGAACTCCACCTTGCACATGCTGGAAAGACTGTGCGAGCAGCAGCAGGCCATAGTGGAGTTTCAGCTGCAGCACGCACGCGTGAGTCGCTCTGCGGAACAGCACCACTTCACCACCAATAACTGGGCCTCCATGCGAGACCTGTGTGCCTTGTTGCGCTGTTTTGAGTACTCCACCAACATGGCCAGTGGCAATGACGCCGTTCTCAGCTTAACTATCCCACTTCTATGCCTCCTTGAAAAAACAATTCGGGCGATGATGGAAGAGGATGTGGCACAGGATGAGGAGGAGGAGGAGGATGAAGAGGTACCATTTCCAAGGCTTTCAGGGCAGTCATTCGCAAGGGGCTCCGAGGGTGGGTTCCTGCACACACAAACGCCAGGGACACAATTGTCCAGCAGGGGCACAGTTCTGGAGGATGAGGAGGAGGAGGAGGAGGAGGAGGAGCTGGAGGAGGAGATGGAACCATGTTCACAGCAGGGTGGCACCCAGGCCAGCTCATGGCCATCACTGGTGCGTGGCTGGGGGGATACAGAGGACACGGACGATACACCTCCCACAGAGGACAGCCTTTCGTTGCCTCTGGGCAGCCTGGCACACATGAGCGATTACATGCTGCAGTGTCTCCACAACGACCGCCGAGTTGCCCACATTCTAACTTGTGCTGATTACTGGGTGGCCACGCTGCTGGATCCCCATTACAAGGACAACGTACCGTCCTTAATTCACTCACTGGAGCGCGATCGCAAGATGCGCGAGTACAAGCGCACGCTGGTAGACGCCATGCTGCTGGCATTCCCATCTGACAGCGGGGCCGCAGTGGAAGCACAAGGCAGAGGAGGAGGAGGTCGCCAACGCAACCAGGGCACCGCCAGCACCTCAGAAGGCAGGGTTAGCATGGCCGAAATGTGGAAAAGCTTTGTCAGCACGCCACAACAAACAGCAGCACCAGCAGCTCAGATGGAACGTCTTAGCAGGAGGCAGCATTTTACCAACATGGTGGAGCAGTATGTGTGCACACGCCTACATGCCCCCTTCAACTTCTGGGTCTCCAAATTGGGCACATGGCCTGAGCTTGCCCTTTACGCCTTGGAGGTGCTGGCGTGCCCTGCAGCCAGTGTATTATCTGAACGGGTATTTAGCACGGCTGGGGGCGTTATAACAGACAAGCGCAGCCGCCTGTCCAGAGACAATGTGGACAAGCTCACGTTCATTAAAATGAACCAGGCATGGATCCCACGGGACTTTTCCGTACCTTGTGCAGAATAGCAATGGATACCGACCTTACCCAGCCATTGTTCCATTTTTGCTCTTTCTCACTCTTTTGGGGTGTACCCTCATTTAAAATTTGTGAAAAGAAGCAGTGTTGGCTACCTCGTCCTCCTCCTCAGGGCCAGATTAACGTAGGGGCTATTGGAGCTGCAGCTCCAGGCCCCTACCTTTTATATAGGCCCCGGGTTGGCCATATTCACTGTTACCGCTCTTCTGTCACTTGTAAACACAGAAGTCTGGCTTCTATGCTCGCTTCCCCAGGCAGCACCCTCAGAACCTCCCCACACAGCGCAAAGGCCGGACAAGGAGGGACAGTTGCCGATGCATGGATGTGTTTATGGGCTTCAGAGACAGCATCCCATGTTGAATTAGGCATGCATGGCTGCACCCTTCCTCCTCTGGGTGCATGGCAAGGCACGGCCCTTAAGGCCCTTCAAAATCCTCAGCACCAAGCCCATGATGCTCTTAATCCGGCCCTGGTCCTCCTCCACCGCCGCTTCCACCTACACCGCCCATAGGTGTGCGCAGCCTATTGCATTAAGGTGTGCACCCCAAAGTTGAAATACACATGCATGTGTTTGCCAGCAGGGAGAGTAATGTATCGGGGCCATGTACCTGTAGGCAAAGAGAAATAGAGCAGAGCAGGTCCGAGGGAGATCTTTCCCATCTCCTCACTGGCAATGCTATGTGCCCTAGGTGATTAGAGTGTGCCCAGGCACACCCGGCACACCCTGTGCGCATGCCTATGTCACCGCCACATCCACCACCACCTCAACCTCCCTCCTACTCCATATGGGCCTCGTCCTTCAGAGATGAAGAAGAACATTGTTTTATTTTTCTGTTTTTTTTTGTTGTTTTAAGTTATTTCCCTATCCACATTTGTTTGCAGAGCACTTGCCATGCTCTTAATTATGTTTTGCTGCCATTTGCAGCACTCTAGCCCTTTCCTTTGGTGCTTTAGAGCCATTTTAGTGCCTTAAAGTTCAGGTCCCCATTGACTTCAATGGGGTTCGGTGTCCGGGAAAAGTTCGGTAAAAGTCCGGGACACGGACCCGGACTTTTTTTTAAAGTTCGGCCGAACCCGTCGAACACGGACATCTAGGTGTCCGCTCAACCCTAGAAATGACACATGCAGGAAAAGTTACCCCACAGCACATAATGGTAAACCCTGAGACACAAAATATTAACCTTTTTGTAGAACAAAGCAGAATTAAAATGAAAGCACCTCCCTAAAAACTTGTATATGCACATTCATTTGATTGTATCTCAAACTCTTGCAATCCCCTCTATACCATCACTCAATCTGGGAGAGGCAGGGATAGTACTTGGAGGCAGTTAGGTGTGCGGCATTTACATGTACTGACAAGACAAATGCCAACAACAGAGCAGTGAGACTAACTTATCAGTCTGTTGCCACTCCTTCACTATCCAGCCATAGGCTTGAGGCAGGGAGGTGACCTAGCTTTGTTACTGAAATACATCATAGAAAAGTCAAGTCGTGAGGCTAGCTGTGCTGTCTGGCAGGCCTATCTGAACCTTTAGTGCTGAATGGAAGGATATACTTATCCTTTGGCAAGTAAGACAGTAACACAGGATTGTTATACACAATCCTCAAAATGTAAAAGATTCTATATTTACCTTTTTAATACCCTGTGTGTTGAAATTCAGCCTCTTCGTTGCTCCCCACCACAGCACACACAGCACCACAGCAGGTATTCAACCATTCAGGTTTGTTGAATATCTGTTTCCTTCATTGCACTATTGTTCCTTCTGTAATAATGTACAAATTGATGGGTTAATTGTTGGAGGAGAGAAGTTAGAGAATTAGTGGACTGCAGACATGGCCCCTTAGTTTCTAATACATAAGCAAGACAGTAAAGGAGCTGTGTATGTAAACAATGCAGGAACTGGTTGAACACTCAGAAATTTTGCCTGAAAAGGGATGCATCTGAGCAGGGCCATCAGTGAAAATCTTGAGATCACTTATTGCAGGATGTCACAGGCCCTACTCCCATTGCTTGATGTTATTGTTCCAAAGTAAAAAAAAAATGACTGCCGGTGTTCTAAAATTTTCTCGGACCCGTGAAAAAAATCGGACTTCGTCACTTCCGATGGCCCTACGTCATGAAACAGCTGATGGGAGTCTCAAGTGCGCATGCGCACAAGACATTATCTTGGTTTGGTAAAATTATAACACATAGCGGGCAGTTGACTGAGAGGAGGCGGGGCTGAGGTGCGACGGAAGACACCGCCGTGTCATCTGCAGAGCTGAATAGAGGAGGCGGGACGGAGGTGCGGCCGTGTAATAAATGCAGGACTTTAGCGACTCCTTCTGTTTTATTATCTTTAGTAATTATCGTATTATTTATCCTTAGGATTTCATTACATTTAGTATTTCTATAATACAAAATAAGAAATACTAAATGTAATGAAATCCTAAGGATAAATAATACGATAATTACTAAAGATAATAAAACAGAAGGAGTCGCTTAAGCCCTGCATTTATTACACGACCGCACCTCAGTCCCGCCTCCTCTATTCAGCTCTGCATATGTGCCTCCATCCCTGTAATGTTTCAATGACGCGGCGGTGTCCTCCGTCGCACCTCAGCCCCGCCTCCTCTCAATCAGCTGTCCGCTCTCTGTTATAATTTTGCCAAACCTCGAAAAATGTCTTCTGCGCATGCGCACGGACGACTCCCATCAGCTGTTTTGTGATGCTCTGTCCCCGGAAGTGACAAGGTCCGATTTTTTCACGGGTCCGACAAAATTTTACAACACCGGCTAAGGTGAACACGTGGTGGAATTACTTCCTGGTGAGTTTCACCCCTACCCCCCCCTTACCTCTCTTTTTCATCCCCTCCCACCTTTTTCCCTCTACCCCCTTTTTCTGTCCTCTGGGAGGATTACATTGCCCACAGTTATTAGTACCTCTCCCCTATCAAATTTTGAACATACCCTCCCCTGTCACTTGTCTTTCATTATCTCTTGTTCCAGGAGTGAAAACCTATATTCCTTGCTCCTCATTGATCTCTCCCCCACCCTGCCCATCTTACATACGTCCCCTACTGTTAAACTGTGCTATTATGATACACTTCCTGTTTTGATAGATAAATACTTATTATGCCGGTCACCGACATCCATGAAGCTGACGTACCTTACTAAACAACATGAAGAAATGTCATCAGCACACCAAGGATTTCTAGAAAGGGTCCAAAGCTTTATTCCATGGTCACATAGTAGATATGTAGCAACGTTTCGGAGCCATGCAGGGCCCCTTCATCAGGCAAGTGACGAAGTTACTAAACAACATTTCTTTATTGTTCGATCTCTATTCTGTAATATGACACTGTGTTATCTTGTTGTGCATTAGCTTTTATTTGTACCCATTTGCACTTACACCATTTCTAATAAAATGTTTTTGGGGAAAAAAAACATCATGTAGCCTTTTTTTTCTTACATTTTAGGATGCGTCATTTTAAAACTCTTTGAATTTAAATAATGTGGTTATTTAAATGACTTTACTGTGATTTAAACAACTTCAAAGTCGCACGTAAGATACAAGATTCTTGACAGAGAAGAGATATAACTTCTTGTTAAAATAAAAGTTATTAGTCAACTATTTTTTTTTTTTTTTTTCAAAATTAGTATTTATCAAAAAGAAGTTTCCAGAATATTCATACAATAAGGAACTAATATGATATAGCCATAGATGGAAAATTCATTTGTAAACTTTTCGCACTCAACTATTTTTTGACCCGAAGGTCAGGTTGCCTAATAAACTGTTACCCTGGGACTTACTATTCCTTTTGTTTGCTGCCTGGAAACTTCTTTGTGCCTTTGTAACATGTCTGTCCCACTTGTCTAGTCTACCACTGACAGCAAATCAGCTTGGATAACAGGTGACATAAAGTCTTGATTGGAAGTGCCAGTCTGACAGATTTATGCCTAATCATGTTCACAATATACCTGCTTTTAGGATTTTAGGTTTCAAAACAATAATGATAGCTCATTTATATTTTATCTTATGAAAAAAACTGCATGTTATATTATTGTGAATTTGTACATTCTACTTAGAATTTTGCTGCAGTATTTGTCATCAGTTTTGTGATATCTACTCATAAAAAATGTAGTCATGGTTTAAGAAATTACCAAGTCCATTTCCGTTTAAAAGTTACTTTGGACATCAACCCCAATAAGTAGCCCCATGATTTCCAATTGTATACACAGAAGAAGACCTGTGGTTTTACCTTACATTACAGTCACAGAATATGAACCTTGCTTCTGCCAGTGAACCAATTTCCTTTTAAAATAAGGAATACTGAATTTATTTACACAATGGAAGTGTGAAATTATGAGTCTCAATAAATTTCTTTGTCATTTTTGCAACTTTTAGGCATTGTACAATACATCATTCTGCCTCATCCTTATCTTTTCATCTCTTGGTTTTCTTTCCCTTGCAATATTTTTTGGATAACTTAAATTCCACTCTCATATTTTTGCATCTAGAATGAGTATGCTGTATTTGCCTTGTCAACTCACACGTCCAATTAAGATTTGTTGCCTCTCAATAGGAAAGTTTTAGTGGCTGTAATGTATTGTGTCATTCACATGATAAATAAGAGATACTACGAGTGAAGAATAGATTTACAGTTTCCAATAAGTTTAAAATGTTTCTCCAAGGATAGAGGTTATTTGTATCATGGGCTTGAAATATTAGCACTCGTCTAGACAAAGTAGCCTGTTGGGGCTTTTCTAATATTCACTTTCATAGATGATGAGCTGGTGTTGTTAAGATTTCTGCTAAAGCTTTACTCCAAACAGATCTGTTTTTCATGTCATCTGTGAGCAGTGAGAACAAGAATACAGTCTTAACTGAATAACTGTATGATGCGAAATAGAACAAGCAACCACATATGGGCAAATAGCAGACAAGTGTGATAACATATTTTATATTGATATACGATGTTATCATCAAATGACCAATAAATAATAAAACATTGTGGAAATAAAATTGTCAATAGTGTAGGCCCACGGTGCCAAGTTAATAGACACAATAGTTTTTTTTTTTTTTTTGCTGCAATGTTTTTCCCAAAATTCCTCATCTTGTTCTATGTCCGGAAAGGGCAAGCAATTATTAAAATATGGATGATGGATTGAAAAAGGTAAAGCTTAAATGGCTTAAAAAGTAACAACGTTGATAAAATGTAAATAATGTTAAGCTTTAGATTCCACATAAAGATGCTTTCTCTGTTCCATCCATATTTTTGTTGTAATTTATTATTTTTACTTTATTTATACACTTTTTCCAACAACTTGGGAGGTGCTGTATAGTCTGTGCTTATAATTAAAAAAGAGCCTACAAAACAAAATTAAACCATGAGGGAGACCTAATGATATTTAATTGGGAACAAAACACATTCTAAGGCTAGTCATATATAGGACAATTTATGGGCAGATTTAGAAATAGTTTATTAAATATGATAATATATTTTAAAAACGAATTGGCCACTGAAGCTTTCTTGTGCTGATAAGGAACATGCAGACAGATAAGGAAACAGAGAGAAGGCAGAGATTGATCTTAACATTGTGTTACTACTCTTTTATTGTTCAATCAACAGACCACAGTAGGTTGGCATATCCACGTCAAAAAACCATGCCTTTGCCACTTTCATATAAAGTGTGGTTCATTCTCTCTGGAATACCTTTTTTTCTGCATTGTATGATATAGTAGTCAGGAACATAGCTCCATGATTTTCAGAATAGTTTGTGTTTTATCATTGTGCTCTTATCTGTTTGGGATATTTTAGGCATTTTGACAAAATCCCTGCCTACTTTAGCAAGAAATTGTCCAAGTTTATCTGGTGCTCGTTGTAACAGCACAGTACACCTTTAGCAGTCATTAAGGAACGTGAGAAAATACTCTCTTTCCTTTAGTTACATAGTTACATAATCTGGTTGAAAAAAGACACAAGTCTATAGTATCTAATTCAACCAATAAAAGGGGAAAAAAATCATACAATCTCATGTACTGTACACAATCCTATACCTACAGTTTATCCAGAGGAAGGCAAAAAAACCCTCACTAAAGCATGACTCAATTTGCTCCAACAGGGGGAAATAATCCTCCTTGATCCCCCAAAAGTCAATCGGATATTCACTGGATCAACTTTATCTATAAATGTTAGTATTCAGTTATATTATATACATTTAAGAAAAAATCTAGGCCTTTAAGAAATCTACTGTGATGGCCAGAACCAGCTCTTGACGGAGTCTATGTCGCGTTTTTGCAGCTCTTGCTGTATTTGGAGATTAAATCTCTTTTCCTCTAGATGTAAAAAGTGCCCCCAGTCCTCTGTGATGATCTTAAAGTGAATAACTCAACACCAAGTTCACTATATGGACCACTTATGTATTTGAACATGATGATCATATCCCCCCTTAATCTCCTCTTCTATTCTTCATAAAGAATAAATTCAGTTCCTCTAATCTTTTCTCATAGCTCAGCTCCTTCATGCCTCCTATCAGTTTGGTTGCCCTTTTCTGCGCTTTCTCCAGTTCCCCAATATCCTTTTTGTGAACTGTGTGCAATAATAAATATACAGAGTTCCTCTGAAAAGTAACTTGTCCCATGTACTATACATTGTACTTAATTCTGCATTAGGAGGGACGTGCTGAGCCTGTGCCCACATCACCATTCCAGCATACCTCGGTTACCTCACTCCCAGTAACAGAATGGGGTCCTGCCAAGCACCTAGTGCAGACTTCATACATGCTCTCACTTAACTCTGTCTTTCCCATACCACTTGACTAGGCCATAGATCTCCGTAATGCTAGTCTGCTCCCAGTTACCATGGGAGACGTACTGCTGGGGAGGCAGCCAGAACATTGACCCCCTCACTATTCAGGGACCTGTCACCTTACCAAGTACCACGCTTAACCACTGGTTGCTGTAGCTTGTTTCTTTACTTGATTACCATTAGCAACTACACTCTTCTTCCTTGACTTGCCGAGTTAACCTTTTGTAGTAGTGTTACTTCATACCACATAGTACAATAACAGACCAAGGTTCTTTGGAATACCCCAGAACCAACATGCACTCCTTAAAATAACTTCAGACCAGGCTTAGAACAGTCAACAAACCTTACTGTTGAAATGCAGCATGATAATACAGCATGAACAATGTCCTTTCCCTAATCCTAACTAACATGATGTAGTGGCCCATGCATACCTCAGTGAGGTGAGTTTCCATATAGGCATTGTCAATGACTTGGATGCTGTCCAGGACTCCTAGTAACTTTACATCTTCTCCCCGGTGGAACTTTACATCACTCTCTGGGGGGCGATTGCTACTACAACTACTCCCTGATCTTCCACAGATGAGCCCACTGAAAAAACAAAGCCCAGGAAATAGGTTAAAAATATTGGCTGGCTCCAAGAAACTAACTACAGTATATGCATTTTAACCTGCTTACACTCCTGTGACCCAAAAGAGAAGTATGGCAAAAAAAAAAAAAAGCGTTGGTCATAGAATAAAGTAGGGGAATGGTAGTTAAACCTATGTCTATGAAAACAACATGGTAACAATAATTCTGTCTTCAGACATTGCCCCCATAATGGCACCATACTGTAATCCAGTTATCAGAAAAAGGAACGTGTGGAAGTATGTTTCTCATCAGGAATTAAAGGCTTTAGGTTCCTCTTTTATTGATTTACTTTGTCACAATAAGCTGCATTAATTAATTCCTGTACTACAGACAAACCAAAGATGTTAACTATAGATGGTGGTTGTGTTCATTTTTTATTTTAGGCTTTTATTTTTGTCTGGTGATCCTTCCAGTAAATCTGTTGTTTTCTCAACAGAACAAGCTGTCCTGCAGATGTATCAGTTAAAAGGCCTGGGACAAACCATGTAACACTTACAAAGGTGCTTACAATGGTCAGCTTTTATTTATTTCTGTAAAAAACTACTCAAAAAAAAAAAAAAACTATTGCTGTAATAAAAGGTTAGCTGGAATCTCCTAGTGCATCTAACACTACACTCCACCTAGACTATCAATCTGCTGTTTTAGGTGTCTCTGTTGCTCTTTTATCCAAAGTGTGGGCATCCTAATACAAGAGGTGTGTTACTGGCCAGATTAAAAGGGGAAAACAGAAGGAAAGAAGCCTGAAAAAGAGAACTAATGAAGCCAGCTACACTACATATTGGTAAGCTGCAATATATATATATATATATATATATATATATATATATATATATATATATATATATTTGCTTTGGTTTAATACCACTTTAAAGTGATTGTAAAGGAAAATATTTTATTTAAAAAGTACCAAACGTGTTATACTTACTGTACCTGCTTTGTGCAGTGGTTTTGTACAGAGCAGCCCCAATCCTCACCTTTTTGCTCCATCGGTGCTCAAAAGACACAAAGACACAAAGAGCATGGCTCAGCCCCACCCCTGATCCCGCCTCACTGGCTGTGATTGACAGCAGTGGGAGCCTATGACTGCATCTCAGCCAATCAGGAGGGAGAGATCTGGGAGAGCCTCAGGTCTCGTACACATGGCTGGATCGAGATTGGGCTTAGGTAAGTATTAGGGGGTCTGAGGGGGGTGCTGCACACTGAAGGTTTTTTTACCTTCATGCATAGAATGCATGAAGGTGACAAAACCTTAAGCCTTTACAACCACTTTAATATTTAGTACTCTAATGAGAGTAGATGTTTGCAGCTGTAGGAGCGGCCATCTAAAAGCAAGTATAGTAGCATTATTCTCTACATGTACAGACAGGAATAAAGTGCTAAAAGCAAAGAAACAAAGAAAGGGCGCACCGACCTAGCGCATTATCCTCAATAAAAGGCTTTTATTCAAGTAACACTTAAAAATGGCTACTCACAGACATAGATGTAAATATATCATATCGAGCTCAGTTGCCCAAATGTCCGGATTAGTCCATATGATCGTCCATAACCAATGAGATGACGGTTGACGCGTTTCGAGGCTTCAGCCTCTTCCTCAGAGCCACTGTTACACAACTTGCTCCTTGGTTGAAGTAGCAATGCAATGATCCGACCCCTCCCTCAGGTATGAGAGTCCCCTCCCTCTGGGGAGTGGCTAAAACATTCCATCATTCCCTCTTGTAGCTCAGGAGGGGGGAGGGAGGCACAGTGAGGCATTCCAATCCAGATGGTGGCAGAGGAGGAGAGTGAGTGAAGAGGGAGGAGCTGATCAGCTCCTCCCTCTTCACTCACTCTCCTCCTCTGCCACCATCTGGATTGGAATGCCTCACTGTGCCTCCCCCCCTCCTCCTGAGCTGCAAGATCCGCTGGGAGATGAGGACACTATGGGGATGGACCATCAGTATCTATGGATGGAGATATGGCCTGAATACCATACTACAGCAAAGCTCTTTAAAGGTAACTAAGGGGGTGATTATGGATCTGTCAGTGTACCAATAGCCCTCCATTGCTAGTATGATGAACACCTGTAATGCCCATGTGTGTATTTAAAGATTCTTTTTATTGTTTCTATTGGTTTTTATCCACATGCTTTTTATCTATATGTATTTATATAATTGTATTTTTGTGATTGTAGTCCTATTATTCTTTTTATGGATACTAACTGTTGTAGCTGCATGGTATCTTATCCATTTGACCGATTTGTGCTACTTTACGGATTTAAAGTACCCATGGATGAGTATCATCCATGGGTACTTTACACTAATCCCATTGGAGGATCATTAATAAGGGTGTCACAAGAGGGAATGATGGAATGTTTTAGCCACTCCCCAGAGGGAGGGGACTCTCATACCTGAGTGAGGGGTCGGATCATTGCATTGCTACTTCAACCAAGGAGCAAGTTGTGTAACAGTGGCTCTGAGGAAGAGGCTGAAGCCTCGAAACGCGTCAGCCGTCATCTCATTGGTTATGGACGATCATATGGACTAATCCGGACATTTGGGCAACTGAGCTCGATATGATATGTAGCACCACCCCCGCAGGAGCTGCTGATTATGTTATTGGGTCTACACCCTGCCTAACAACCCTATAGAACTGGCTCGATCCCTCCTCAGGCACAACTGACCAGAATAGGACTGGACCTTCAAATGGATACACAGATTGGACTACAATACTTCAATATGCAACAGTGACTTATTACCTTCTTCAATGGTAGTCTTTCTGGGTGACACAATGGAACAGCACACAGGATTGTAATTAACCAAAGCTTAATTTACTGTATATCAAATTAAGCAAGTGAGATACAATGAAATACGGTTATTTTAAAGGGTTACTTAAATCGGCTTTAAAAAGATAAAAGAAATATCCCACACTACTCCCTCATTGATGCTAGACACAGTACAAGATAGATAGGCCTATCTGAGTCCCTTCCCCAAAGTCCTCTTCTTTCTTCTTCTTGAATCTTCGCTAGCAAGATAACTGCGCAGATATATTTGTAATCCGCATTAGGAATGAAGATCAAGAGAGAGAAAAAGAGCAGTGAGCTGTTGGTTGTCACCACAGGGTATCTGTGTAGCTGAGCAATAACTTCTGTGAGAGAGATGGGCCTCTGGCGACTCCTTTACAGATATTATTGTTTGTCTATGAATCTCCTGAGAGAGTATGCTGATCTACCCCGGGTTTTATCACCTTCTGTTACACTATAGCTATCTGTGGATAACGTTACTTCTTTTGGTAGATAAAGTCAGGTTTGGGCAAGTGCCCTCTCACCAACAGGATTTTCCCTTAGAACTCTCCACGGCTGTCTTAGTCTCTGTTCTCTGTCCCCAGCCGCGCGAGGTGTTTGGGGTGGATGGCTCCGGTCTCTGCAAACAGCGATGGGACCTCTGGGAAGGGTCTCTTGCTTTGCATGGAACGTTTCAGCGTCGTCACTTCAGGCCCAGAGGCTTCGGCCTAGCATGCAGCATCAGCCCACAGCGCTGGCTTCCTGCTTGTCTCACTGTGTCTCTCCCAAGAGACTGAGCCTGGCTCCTCCCTTCCTTTATAAAGCTTCCCCCAGAAGGCTATGCGGTGAAGCAGTGCATCCTGGTAGTCCAAGAGCACTATGGATGATGAAGTCTCTCAACTTCCTGAAAGGAAAATCACATCACAAGAAATTCCATAGTAGCTGCAGTGTGTCGTTTTGGCCACTAGATGGAGCCGAGTTCCTCTCAAATGTCAAACAATCATCTTTCAGGCATATTAAACACCGCTACACACTCCCCCCACTTAAGAAACTTTGGTCCCCAAAGAGGACAACAGCATGTACTCCAGTGCATATGTTGGCAGTACACAACAAAAACATTAACATATGCATAACAGGGAATTATCTTCCTTTTCATAAGCAGAATTCAAACTCAACAACTGCATATTACAACACAGGTTCGACATAGGAACCTCCCACCAATTGTCAGGGGAGGGAAGGTAATTCTGTTCACAGACCCCCGACACTTGGGTGGCTTGTACAGATGTGCCTGGGGGTGAGCTAGGGTTGTCCTCCACCAAATCTGCGGTGGAAGAACTAGGCTGATCAAGAGATCGTTTGGAAGTAAAGATAGCTTCTTCCAAGCATTCACCCAATTGGTCATAGGTCAGTCTTTTGGGTGGGTGAATGACTCTCCTGTCCCTCTGTTCTTTGGGAGGCACGATCTCAGAGGTACTAGGACCAGCCACTTCTGGGGATTCTTCAATGTCCTCCTCCTCATGTTCCAACACACAGGAATCTGATGTTTCAAGAGCGGTCAGTTCTTCTTCAGAGAAAGGTGCAACCTCCTCCTCAGGATCTTCATCATCAACTACTTCTTCTGGAAGCATGTGAAAAGGTATGAATTCGGGGGCTTCTGCCCGAAGGGTTCCTCTTTCAGCCAATTCGGATGAAGACAGGGAGGCAGGTGTGGGTTCTGGTAACTGAGATGACCACATCCAGTCAGGTACCTCCTCTTCATCTTCCAGATCTTCAGATGAAGAATTTCCCTCCCTCACATCTGGGAGTGTCGACTGAGATCTGGTGACTGGTCTGGATAGGCGGGAGGTCGAAGGGGTATCTGGCGAATCTACGACAGGAGGCATGCGAACTGCTTCAGAGAGAGGCAGTAGATGGTTCCTATGCCAAGTCTTCAATGGGCCCACACTTCCTTCAGGCCGAATTTGATACACAGGGAGGTTTGGTAGTTGCTTGCAGATAACATAAGGTTGGGATTTCCAGCGGTCTGCCAACTTGTGTTTTCCCGGGACACCCAAGTTCCTCAACAATACCCTGTCCCCGGGTTGCAAGTCTTGGATCCGAACTTTTAAGTCGAAATTCCTTTTATTCCTCAGTCCACGTTGATCAGATGTGGCCTGAGCTTTATCATAGGCCGATTTCAGACTCTTCCGCAGTCGGTCCACATATCCCTTGTGCGATGCTGAAGAGGTGTGATCGGGCGAGATGCCAAAGGCCAAATCCACTGGCAACCGAGCCTCTCGTCCAAACATTAGACGATAAGGGGAATATCCAGTAGCATCACTGACAGTACTGTTGTAGGCATGCACAATGGCAGCTACATGTTTGCCCCAATGCTGTTTCTTCTCTGAGCTCAAAGTCCCCAACATGTCCAAAAGAGTCCTGTTAAATCTTTCCGGCTGGGCATCCCCTTGTGGATGGTAGGGAGTAGTTCTAGTCTTTTGGATGCCTAACAGATCTAACAGTCTCTTGATCAGTCTGCTTTCAAAGTCTCTTCCCTGATCTGAATGGAGGCGTTGTGGTAACCCATAGTGTACAAAGAACTTTTCTACAAGAACTTTGGCTACTGTAGAGGCCTTCTGATCCCTTGTTGGGAATGCTTGGGCGTATCTGGTAAAATGGTCTGTTACCACAAGGACATTCCCTTGGCCACTCAGATCAGGCTCTAGGCAAAGGAAATCAATGCACACCAGTTCCATGGGTCCCTGGCTTTGCAGATGGCCCATTGGGGCTGCTTGACGTGGCAGAGTCTTCCTTTGTATACATCGGACACAAGAATGACAGTATCCTTCAACTTCGGCCCTCATACAGGGCCAGTAGAACCTGTCTCTGACAAGCTGAAAAGTTCTTTCAGGTCCCAGATGGCCATGATTATCATGAAGAGCAGCCAGAACTCTCTCCCTGTATTTAGCTGGTAAGAACAGTTGCCACTTCTCCTCCAGATCTTCAGATGGGCCTCTTCGGTAGGCCACCCCTTCTCGGATCTGTAACCGGGTCCACTCTCTATGCAACAGACGGGCCCCCTGAGGAGAGTCGGTGAGAAGCAACTCAGGGCGCTGGATCTCCAAGGCTTCCAAAAGAAGTTTTCCCAGAGGGTCTTCCAGCTGCTCCTTCCTCAAGTCCCTTTTGGACAGCCGGGGTAAATCTTCCCCTTCAACCTGGGTCACCCTGCAATAGTATTTGGGTACTCCGACAGCCGAAACCCCAATCTCTTCAGCTCTTGATCCTCCTCTGGATCGAAGTTCAGTTCCCTGATATAGGGCACGCACCCCTTCTGGAGCCAAATGGGTCCATTCTTCATCAGGTTCGTGTGGTGCATGCAACCTTCTGGATAGGGCATCTGCATCCCTGTTCCCGATTCCTGGCCGATACTTCAGGCTGAAGTTGAAGCTAGAGAGGGCAGCCAACCATCTGTGTCCTGTTGCATCCAGCTTAGCTGTAGTCAACAGATAGGTAAGGGGATTATTATCCGTCTTGACAATGAATTCAGCTCCGTACAGGTAATCTTTCAGTTTGTCGACCACTGCCCACTTTAAGGCCAGGAATTCAAGTTTGTGGGTAGGATAATTCCTTTCAGCAGGTAGTAGACTCCTGCTCACGTAGGCTACGGGTCGCAGGTGGCCCTCATGTTCCTGGTAGAGTACCCCACCCAGCCCATCTCAGCTGGCATCGACATGTAGTTCATATGGTTTCGTGGGGTCTGCGTAGGCCAACACAGGGGCAGTGGTTAGATTCTTTTTCAACTGAATGAAAGCCCCTTCACATTCTGGGGTCCACTGATCCTGGATGGACTCCTTGGCCTTCCGGGGTCCCATGGTGGACTTCATTGGCTTGACCAGTTCAGGAACGTCATCTTCTTCGTTCTTTAGTAACTCATTGAGGGGTCGGGCAATCTTGGCGAACCCCTCTACAAACCTCCTGTAATAGGAGCAAAAACCCAGGAACGACCGAAGTTCGGTCACATTTGTAGGTCTCGGCCAGGAGGAGACAGCATCCAGCTTGTCCGGGTCGGTGGCTACCCCTTCTGCAGACACGATGTGGCCCAGGTAATGGACCGAGGATTGATAGAACTGACACTTCTCAGGAGAAAGTTTCAGGCCTTCTTCGTGTAGCCTCTTCAGGATCTTTTCCAACCTCTCCTCGTGTTCTTCCAAAGTCCTGCCAAACACGATAACATCATCCAAGTATACCAGTACCTCTATCAAATTCATATCCCCAACAGTCCTTTCCATCAGCCTCTGGAAAGTAGCAGGGGCTCCTGACAACCCCTGCGGCATGCGATTGAACTCAAAGAACCCCACGGGGGTTATGAAGGCTGTCTTCTCCCGGTCTTCAGGGTGCATGGGGATCTGATAGTACCCACTCTTTAAGTCCATCACACTGAACCACTTCGCCCCTGACAGGCTCTGTAGGGCGTCTTCAATTCGAGGAGTGGTATACTGGTCTGGGATGGTTCTTCTGTTCAGTGTTCGGTAGTCGATACAAAGCCTCAAAGATCCGTTTTTCTTCCGGACTACCACTATCGGAGAAGCATATGGGCTCCTGGATTCTCGAATAACCCCAGTCTTCTTGAGTTCCGCCAGCTGCTGACGTAGATCTTCTAAGTCACCCAAGGGAACTCGCCGGACTCTTTCTCGGAAAGGTTTGTCCTCACTCAGGCGGATCTTATGAGTGGCACTCCTGGCGCAGCCCACGTCAAACTCATCCTTAGAAAATATTCCTCGCCATCGAGCAAGTTGTGCCTTGGCCCTCTTCACCCATTCTGGTGGGAGGGCAGCGTTTCCAGAGCAGAGCTCTTCTATAACATCTTCACCCCTTTCCTCCTCTTTAAGATCAGATGGGACAACTGGGGTAGCCGGGTTAACTTGGCCCAACAGCACTCTGGCCGGTACCTTCACCGGTGTAGTAGAGGTGTTTCTGACACTCACTAAAACCCTTCCATGGTTTTTCTGTAACACCTTCAAAGGGATCACTTCAGGGATTACTTCTATCCCTCTCTCCTCTTCCTGTGGACCTGATTCAAAGATGATAAAAGGGCCCGGCTGTTTCCATGTGAGTTTAACGGAAGCTTTCAGACAAGCCACCTCTCCTGGCTGCAAGACCTTTTCCGTTCTGTCCAACTTCCAGAGTCTTCCAACTCCTTCTGCAGGAGTCTCTTGCTCCAATACTAATCGTTGATAGGCCTGCCGTAGCATGGGGTGAATCCTTGGCGCTGGAGCATCCTGTCCCTGGACCAGTTGTGTCAGGAGGCGCCTTACTAGGTCAGTGTTGGTCCCTACGATGAGAGAGCTTTTGTTGGCCCCTGGCGGACGAGGACAGACCACCGCTAGGGTGTCAAAGGTTTCAGCTTCACCAGCCACTGATGGGTCAAAGGTCAACTTGATTGGCAGATACCCGTCATAGGGAAAACTTTGAGTCCCGATACCCCATATCTCCAGATCTTCCAACTTCTGCAGAGGTAGATGGGTAAGGTGTTTATCATAGAAGTCTCTATACAGAAGAGTCACTTGGGCCCCAGTGTCGAGGAGGGCTCTTGTGTAAATTCCTTCTACCTGGACGGAGACTACAGGGGAAGGCCCGACCAAGTTAGTTGGGAATTCTCTTGAAGTGGCCTTGTTGTCTGATTCAGTTCTCTGCACCCAAGCTCTTTTCTTCTTTCTTTTTTTTCTGGACTTCAGTCCCCTCTGGGCCCGGTGTGCATTGATTTTCCTTCTCTCAGTAGCCTGGAGTATAGAACTAGGGGCGTTGTACCTGGATCTGACTCCCTGACTCAGATTCCCTGAATCATTGAGTCTCTTGGATTCCCTTGAAACTGGCGGGCACCCGGTCGACTCCTTCACGGGTGCCCTCTGAAGTTTTTCCGCTGGCTTGCGAGGTTCTGAGGCGACATTTCCTGGGCTGGGACATACTCCTCTAACATGTCCTACTCCCCCACAGTTGAAACAAGTTAGCGATCTCCTAGGTCTCGGTTCCGGGTCTACTCTAAGGTTAGAAGGTTTATCCAGCTTCTCTGACACGTTCCCATCAGGTAGAGTAGATGCCTGACTAGTCAGGATGGACACCATTTCTATCAACTGGGACACCTGGGTCTTTAGGAGTTCAACTTGCGAGTCACTTTCTTTTGCACTTATCACTCTGACACGAGCAGTTGAGTCAAACTGCCGACTCTTCCTTTTGTTGTCCAACATGACCTCTTCTTCTCTGACCATTCGGATCAGGTCAGGGTATTCCAGAATGCCACCATCTTGGCGAGTTCGCAACAGTATGGCAATGGGATCTAAGGGTTGAGCCCCTCTCAGCACCTGCCGTGCACGAGTCTCATCTACCTTCCGGGGGTCTATCCCTTTCTTTAACAAGATCTGGTGGATGATCTTATCTAGGCGTCTAATAAATTCGGACAACTTCTCTTCCTCTTCTTGGTAACAGTGGTCTAACTGGTAAAGAAGTTCAGCCACGTTCTCCGTCCGACCAAATACATCTTGTAGAATGTCTAGATAATCCTGTGCAGTACAGTTCTTTTTGCTTAGCTTGAGATTACGTACGGCCTCTAGTGCAGGTCCCTTTAAACTTTCTGTGATTCTCTGTTTCTTGTGCTGTTCTGGTACCTCCCACTCTTCCAAAGCCTGAGTGGCGGTATCTAACCACTCTTCAAACCCATCTTCTGTCGAAGGCACAGGCTGTTTCCCAGAGAATGTCCTGAGCTTCCTATATTCAGTCATCAGATAGTTTGGGGAGTCCTTACTACATTTTGCTACGATTTCCCCGAGAACAGCACACAGTTCTGAGCTAAAGGTAGACAAAGGTGGTGACTCTGGACTCCCTTCTTGGACACCTTTTTCTTTGCTGGATCCCCCAGGAGTGGTGGATGAGGGACCTTTAGTAAGGACTTCTGGATGTATTAAGAAAAGTTCTGTTTGGTCAGTAGTCTTTACACTGGTTCCCTTAAAGTAATCAGGGACCCCCTTCCTCCACTCACACAATGCATACGTGTGTGGAACGGTGGTGTCTGTCTTTATGTCAGTCACCCAGAATTTCCTGTCTGTGGACAGTGCCCTTAAAACTGGGAGGAGTTTTTCCTCAGTCCAGACTTCTCCCTTGATTTCAACCACCAGGCCATTTTCCACTACGACATTCTCTTCCCTGCACCACTCGGCTGCAGCGGTAGGATCCATTTCTGCGTTGAGGGGGATTCTGTGGCTGAGAGGGTTGTGTTGCAGGACTGTAGATGATCCCGGACGAGCCCCCACGTGTAGCACCACCCCCGCAGGAGCTGCTGATTATGTTATTGGGTCTACACCCTGCCTAACAACCCTATAGAACTGGCTCGATCCCTCCTCAGGCACAACTGACCAGAATAGGACTGGACCTTCAAATGGATACACAGATTGGACTACAATACTTCAATATGCAACAGTGACTTATTACCTTCTTCAATGGTAGTCTTTCTGGGTGACACAATGGAACAGCACACAGGATTGTAATTAACCAAAGCTTAATTTACTGTATATCAAATTAAGCAAGTGAGATACAATGAAATACGGTTATTTTAAAGGGTTACTTAAATCGGCTTTAAAAAGATAAAAGAAATATCCCACACTACTCCCTCATTGATGCTAGACACAGTACAAGATAGATAGGCCTATCTGAGTCCCTTCCCCAAAGTCCTCTTCTTTCTTCTTCTTGAATCTTCGCTAGCAAGATAACTGCGCAGATATATTTGTAATCCGCATTAGGAATGAAGATCAAGAGAGAGAAAAAGAGCAGTGAGCTGTTGGTTGTCACCACAGGGTATCTGTGTAGCTGAGCAATAACTTCTGTGAGAGAGATGGGCCTCTGGCGACTCCTTTACAGATATTATTGTTTGTCTATGAATCTCCTGAGAGAGTATGCTGATCTACCCCGGGTTTTATCACCTTCTGTTACACTATAGCTATCTGTGGATAACGTTACTTCTTTTGGTAGATAAAGTCAGGTTTGGGCAAGTGCCCTCTCACCAACAGGATTTTCCCTTAGAACTCTCCACGGCTGTCTTAGTCTCTGTTCTCTGTCCCCAGCCGCGCGAGGTGTTTGGGGTGGATGGCTCCGGTCTCTGCAAACAGCGATGGGACCTCTGGGAAGGGTCTCTTGCTTTGCATGGAACGTTTCAGCGTCGTCACTTCAGGCCCAGAGGCTTCGGCCTAGCATGCAGCATCAGCCCACAGCGCTGGCTTCCTGCTTGTCTCACTGTGTCTCTCCCAAGAGACTGAGCCTGGCTCCTCCCTTCCTTTATAAAGCTTCCCCCAGAAGGCTGTGCGGTGAAGCAGTGCATCCTGGTAGTCCAAGAGCACTATGGATGATGAAGTCTCTCAACTTCCTGAAAGGAAAATCACATCACAAGAAATTCCATAGTAGCTGCAGTGTGTCGTTTTGGCCACTAGATGGAGCCGAGTTCCTCTCAAATGTCAAACAATCATCTTTCAGGCATATTAAACACCGCTACACATATATTTACATCTATGTCTGTGAGTAGCCATTTTTAAGTGTTAATTGAATAAAAGCCTTTTATTGAGGATAATGCGCTAGGTCGGTGCGCCCTTTCTTTGTTTCTTTGCTTTTAGTACCGGTGGACTACCCCAGTCCGTTTTGGGCAGCAAGACCCTAGCCATCTGAGAAGCCAGGTGTGAGATTCGTGAGGAGTGTGGTCAGGGGGCTCGAATTCCAAGCGCAGGAGAAAGGTGTTTTCACCTTATTGTTTTCTTTGGAGCAGGAATAAAGTGCTGACTGAGTCCATGTAAATAATACACTATACTACCAGAAATATTGCCTTTACACGCACATGAATTTTAATGGCATACCAGTCTTAGTCCGTAGGGTTCAATATTGAGTTGGCCCACCCTTTGCAGCTATAACAGCTTCAACTCTTCTGGGAAGGCTGTCCACAAGGTTTAGGAGTGTGTCTATGGGAATGTTTAACCATTCTTGCAGAAGCGCATTTGTGAGATCAGGCTCTGATGTTGGATGAGAAGGTCTGGGTCGCAGTCTGCACTCTAATTCATCTCAAAGGTGTTCTATAGGGTTGAGGTCAGGACTCTGTGCAGGCCATTCAAGTTCCTTCACCCCAAACTCGCTCATATATGTCTTTATTGATGCCCCAATTCTTTTGGTAGCATAGTGTAGTTTGCATTAGATAGATTGTACACCCATTCTATTGTATTTACATAAATGTTCAGGTAACAGTTATAAAAAATATTGCTTTTGCCGTGTTGACAACAGAGCAACATTCAATGTCCCAGTAAATCAGGCACTCAATCCCTTTCACAGAATTTCAATTAAAAATGATATATACTGTATATATACAGTGTCTCACAAAAGTGGGTACACCCCCTCACATATACTAAATTAGGCCTTTTCCAAAAGTTTATATAAAAGGTGACGGGTTGGCAATAGAGCAATCACAGAATTTCAATTATATATATATATATATATATATATATATATATATATATATATATATATATATATATATATATATATATATATATATCTATCTATCTATCATATATATACAGTATATATATATATATATATATATATATATATATATATATATATATATCTCACAAAAGTAAGTACACCCCTCACATTTTTGTAAATATTTTATTATATCTTTTCATGTGACAACACTGAAGAAATGACACTTTGCTACCATGTAAAGTAGTGAGTGTACAGCTTGTATAACAGTGTAAATGTGCTGTCCCCTCAAAATAACTCAACACACAGGCATTAATGTCTCAACTGCTGGCAACAAATGTGAGTACACCCCTAAAGGAAGATGTTCACATTGGACACAAGGTCTCAATACTTTCTGTGGCCACCATTTTTCCAGCACTGCCTTAACCCTCTTGGGCATGGTGTTCAACAGAGCTTCACAGGTTGCCACTGGATTCCTCTTTCACTCCTCCATGACGACATCATGGAACTAGTGGGTGTTAGAGACCTTGCACTCCTCCATCTTCTGTTTGAGGATGCCCCACAGATGCTAAATAGGCTTTAGGTCTGGAGCCAGCTTGGCCAGTCCATCACATTTACCCTCAGCTTCTTTAGCAAGGCAGTTTCCGAAGGGAGGGGATCATGCTCTGCTACAGTATGTCACAGTACATGTTGGCATTCATGGTTCCCTCAATGAACTGTAGCTCCCCAGTGCCGGCAGCACTCATGCAGCCTCAGACCATGACACTCCCACCACCATGCTTGACTTTAGGCAAGACACACTTGTCTTTGTACTCCTCACCTGGTTGCCGCCACACACGCTTGACACCATCTGAATCAAACAAGTTTATCTTGGTCTCATTAGACCACAGGACATGGTTCCAGCCATCCATGTCCTTAGTCTGCTTGTCTTCAACAAACTGTTTGCAGGCTTTGTTGTGCATCATCTTTGGAAGAGGCTTCCTTCTGGGACGACAGCCATGCAGACCAGTGGAACCTGTCCTGTTAAACTGCTGTATGGTCTTGGCCACTGTGCTGCAGCTCAGTTTCAGGGTCTTGGAAATCTTCTTATAGCCTAGGCCATCTTTATATAGAGCAACATTTTTTTTTTCAGATACTCAGAGAGTTCTTTGCCATGAGGTGCCATGTTGAACTTCCAGTGACCAGTATGAGAGAGTGAGAGCGATAACACCAAATTAAACACACCTGCTCCCCATTCACACCTTAGACCTTGTAAAACCAATGAGTCACATGCACATTTACATTGTTAAACAAGCTGTACACTCCCTACTTTACATTGTAGCAAAGTGTAATTTCTTCAGTGTTGTCACATGAAAAGGTATAATAACATAGTCACAAAAATGTGAGGGGTGTACTCACTTTTGTGAGATAATATATATATATAAATACATTAATTAATTTTTTTTTCCACCTTTGGGGCTCAGGTATTGATTTTTGTATGTAGTAATTGGTAACAAGAGCACAGGGAGTTTTGTCTTGCCTTCCTCTGTGGACCAAAGCCACAGGAGATATGAGAGATTGCATTTAATTGACATCAGTATTTTTTCAGCCTTATTAACTATGGTACTATACTGTATTCTATGCATAATCTGCATGATTCTCAGCATGATCCTTACTGGGAGAAATGATGTACAGTATATTTTCAGTAGAATTCTTAAATTAATTAGTCATTCATTGTGAAGAAAATTAACAGAAAGCAAGAATACATGTACAATATTTTCATTGACCACTATATTATTAGTTACCTGGATAAGATGATGATGGTGCTATTACTGTTATTCCCCACGGTGACAAGACATCATTAGAGACAAGAAGACAAGAAAATGTTCAGGATCAATATTTATGAATTTTGAGTAATTGAGGTGATACCATCAATGCTGCACCTTAGGGTGAGGTTGATTGTCTGTCTAGTAGATGTGACCTTGATGCTGAGAATAATGGAGTACTGTAGCAAGGGTCAGAGAACAATGCAACTGTGGTCTCAGAATCAAGTTGCCACACATAATAAGCTTAGTATTTGTAAGATTGTTCTGTGATGGTGAAATTTGCTGCATTAAACAGAGGTGTGACTCTCCAGAAGCCATGCTTTTGGACCCTTTCTATAAAAGCAGAACAATTAAAAATTTCAAGGCTTTTAAAAGAGAATCTAAACTCAAATATTATCAACTAGTATGAATACATTTTTACTTTACTGAGACGGTACCTCTGAGTCTCAGTTCTGAGTCCCACAGCACTCCTCTCCATCCAAGTGCTTCCTTACATACTCTCTATGGCCTTGTCTAAATCTTCACATCCCACATGTACAGAAGTGTTGCAGTATTAATTTTGCATAATTTTATCAATCTTGGATTAATTGAGAGGTTTCACCCACTTTTCCCAAATGCCCATGAATATTATAAGCATCAGTTATTGCATATCTTTCAAATCTTTCAGGTTTCATCTATATTGGGTAAATGTATGTGTTTAAACCACTTCAGATACAACAGCCTAATGTGCTTATTTCAGGTGCAGATAAATCACCATTACACCATTATCATCAAGCCAACACAGAAAATGTTGTTTGCTTCTTTGTGCAATAGCAGATTGGCAAACCATTATTTGGGCAATGCTCTATGCAAAAGAACGCTTTCCTGTTAATCCTTTCATCTGTATATCTCCCTGTAAATGCAAATATGGATATGAAATCAAGAATATCACCTACTAAAAAAGCATCCCAGATATTAAGCTGAGCCTTGGAAGAATGTATCTTTAACATTCCACATTTAAACTCAGAATGGAAACATCCAACATGGGCATTTGTTATATATATATATATATATATATATTTTTTTTTTTTTGTATTATTATTATTATTATTTTTTTTCAATTGCCATAAAATGAGGCATTGCGCAATATACTCCTATTTATGCAACCTTTCACATAAATGGTTTATGGTATTCCTCCGGTAGTAAAGCTGTCACAGAGACACGTCAGAGGTTTTTAGACAAGGTCAAGAGTCACTTTATTTATTGGAATTTTCACCTAACATTGATATTGACGTTGACCCATGTGCCAGGAAAGGAAGTGTGTTGTTTAAAGGCCAAATTCAGTCTGCTGGCTAGAGTTTACAGCTTTTCCTGGGATTTGAACTGTATAATTGATACAAACCTTTTCTGCTTATAAGCTGAATATTATTTGTTCCTGGGCCTGAATTCTGAATTTATTTGCTTTATGTCACCTTTTTTCAAGGGAATTATACTTTCTCACATTGTTTGAGAAATAATTTGTCACCTGCAAAGCACATTGGACATTTGTCAGTACATTTGCTAATGTAATTTGAGTGTATGCGTTGCCTAAAATAAATCTATTGTCACAGCATACACTTTCATTTTGTGACATCAGCACTGTAATGCCAATACAAACAATAGTTATTTTTGACAATTCTATAACAGCTTGCATGATAATGTATTTTTCATGTTGCCTGCCTGCTGGCCATCTCTTTCCACCATTTCTTAGATTCCCTGCATGCTTTGCAGCTTCTCCTCTGTTGATTACTTTTAATTTCTAAGAACTACATATCCCATGGTACCTTGCTGCCTGCAAGCTGCAATTTCTGTACTGACTCTGCCTTTTAAAACTCCTCCTATTTTCACCTCTCAGTGAAATGTGTGACACAACAGTGTCTACTCACAGGGCATGGTGAATAGTGTTACAGAATTTAATGAATTAAATGTGTGATTCTTCACTACATAGGGTTTTTCACAAAGAAAATGAACAAACTTCAAGATCTTTAAGCGTAATAGGAGTAAGCTAGAAAAAATCAAAATACAATGAGGGAGGAAATGACTATATGAGTTTACATTTTGACCATAGATACTCTTTAAACATGGAACTCGTCATGGGTGGAAAGGGTACTTACTTATTTGCAGAAAAAGTTTATTATATTCCTAATGTTAGGATGGCAGCCCATTTCTGTAATTTTCTTACAGTCTTTTTCCAAGCGATGGCTAATGCTTAAATGTGTCAAGTTTTATTGTAGTATGTATCCCCATCAGGGGAGTATCTCATCACTTCATATTCCTGTGAGAGGAAATCTTCTACATGGGGGCACAGACGGCAATAAAAATGGTATGATTGTACTAAGTCCTTGGAATTTAAAAAATTATTAAAGCGATAGTAGACAAACAAACAAAAAAAATACCCCTGCAGGCTAATGCCATAATTTGCTAGTATGCACCTTATACTAGCACCTTATGGCAGACGTACCTTACAAACGGAGCCCTCAGTCACCGATGTAGGTGCTTACATATTCAGGGTATAAAATAGCAGTGTCATATACTAAATTAGACCTAATCCAAAAGTTTATATAAAAGTTGCTGGGTTGGCAATAGAGCAATATTTAATGTCCCAGTAAATCAGGCACTCAATCCCATTCACAGAATTTCAATTAAAAAGTAATATATACTGTGTATATATATATATATATATATATATATATATATATATATATATATATATATATATATATATATATATATATATATATATATATATATATATATATATATATATATATATATATATATATATATATATATATATATATATATATATATATATATATATATATATAGAGTATCTCACAAAAGTGAGTACACCCCTCACATTTTTGTAAATATTTTATTATATCTTTTCATGTGACAACACTGAAGAAATGACACTTTTCTACAATGTAAAGTAGTGAGTGTACAGCTTGTATAACAGTGTAAATTTGCTGTCCCCTCAAAAAAAACTTAACAGACAGCCTTTAACCACTTCAATACAGAGCAGTTAGACCCCCTTCCTTCCCAGACCAATTTTCAGCTTTCAGCACTCTCACACTTTGAATGACAATTGCTCAGTCATGCTACACTGTAACCAAACAAAATTTTTATCATTTTTTTATCATTTTTTGGTGGTATTTGATCACAACTGGTTTTTTTTTTTCTTCGTGATATAAGCAAAAAAAGAGCAAAAATTTTGAAAAAAAAAACACTTTTTTTTAGTTTCTATTATACAATTTTGCAAAAAATTAATTTTTCTTCATACATTTAGGCCAAAATTTATACTGCTACATATCTCTGGTAAAATTAACCCAAATTAGTGTATATTATTTAGTCTGTGTGAAAGTTATTGAGTCTAGAAGCTATGGTACCAATTACTGAAAATTGATCACACCAGATGTACTGATGGCCTATCTCCTTTCTTGAGGCCCTGAAATGTCAGGACAGTACAAATACCCCCCAAATGACCCCTTTTTGTAAAGTAGACAGTCCAAGGTATTTAGTAAGAGGCATGGTGAGTTTTTTGAAGTTATAATTTTTTCCCACAATTCTTGGGAAAATTAAGAAAATACATTTTTTTTCTTTTTTTTCCTAAAACGTTGTCAATTTATAGGATATTCCTAACACATAGCATGTACACAGCAAAAATGACACCCCAAAATACATTCTGCCACTCCTCCTGAGTATGGCAATACCACATGTGTGAGACTTTTTCACAGCCTAGCCATATAGAGGGGCCCAACATCCAAGGAGCATCATCATGCATCCTAGCCACTTGCCTAGGCCTATTTTTGACATTTGGTGTTTACAAGCTAAAATCAGTTGTTTTGCTAGAAAACTGCTTAGAACCCCCAAACATTATATATTTTTTTTTAGCAGAGACCCTAGAGATTAAAATGGAGATTATTGCAATATTTTTTATCACACCGTATTTGCGCAGCGGTCTTCCAAACGCAATTTTTTTGGAAAAAATTCACTTTTTTTAATTAAAAAATAAGAAACCAGTAAAGTTAGCCCAATTTTTTTCCATAATGTGAAAGATAATGTTACGCCGAGTAAATAGATACCCAACATGTCATGTTTCAAAATTGCGCACGCTCACGGAATGGCGACAAACTTTGGTACTTAAAAATCCCCGTAGGTGACAATTTAAAAATTTCTACAGGTTGCCATCTTTGAGTTACAGAGGAGGTCTAGGGCTCAAATTATTTCCCTTGCCCTAACGATCGCGGCGATACCTCACATGTGTGGTTTGAACACCGTTTACATATGTGGGCGGGGTTTCCGTATGCGTTGCTTCTGCGCGCGAGCTAACAGGGACAGGGCACTTTAATTTTTTTTTTTTTTTTACTATTTATTTTATTTATTATTTTTTATTTTTACACCGTTTAACAAAAAAAAAAAATTATCATTTTTATTTCTATTACAAGAAATGTAAACATTACTTGTAATAGAAAAAGGCACGACAGGACCTCTTTTTTGTGAGATCTGGGGTCAAAAAGTCCTCAGATCTCACAAGTACACTAAAAGATAGAAAAAAATAAAAATAAAAAATTATTATATAAAATGAAAAAAAAAAAAAAAAAAGGACCTTTAAACCGGTTGCTAGGCAACAACATTTTCCGTAGCTCCGGTCCTCCAAGACCATAGAGTCAAGTGAGGGCAAGCTTGCCCTCACTCAACATCCTGTCTGTGAGGATCCGGGACCGGATCGTTTTCCCCGCTGCCGGCGGGTCCGGTAAGTGGGGAAAAGGACCGGACGCGGCGGGAGGAGGGGGGGCACCTCTTCCGCCATCCCGGAAGGGTGATCCCACGGCGTGAAATATATATGAAAGGTGGTTGTAACGGCGCTACCTTAAAGTGAATAAGTGCTTATTGTATGTGCCAACTTAAAACAAAGTGCCAATAAAAACTTGTGTCATAAAAAACGTTTAAAATTAAATAAAGTGCACTGGTGATTTATGGTGTGACCAGGTTAGTTGGTTAATGGACTGGGCCCATAAAGTGCAACTCAGTAAAGTGCAAGTGCTGTGCTGTATATACTAGACGAGTAAGAAATAATAAGTTCCCAATGTGCATTTATTTTTTATTAATAACAATTGACAGAAAATAAATTAAATGCATAAGTGAAAAATCGCATAAGACAGTGAGAATAAATTAATCCGTGCCGTGCGTGGAATCTGAAATGCCACTAAAGTGAAGAAAGTGCTAAATTAAATAAGAAAGAGTGATAAATGAAATTGGGGTTGCAATTATGTTGTACATCCACTAGATGTCGCCCCTAGATATACGACCTGTACTTTAAGGGAAGAGATGGTCGGTTTCTTCCGGGGTTCTCCAATGGGTCGAACCAGGCTTTTTAGTACCTCAGGTTAGAAGAAAGAAACCCCATGATGTGAAGTATATCTGTAGCGTGGAAGAGAGAGCATAAAGACTCACGTTTAAGGCTGTCTAGGATCAGCGGTGATGGCCGGGAAGCTTCCGCGTTCCACGGCCCAGGCTCCGAAAACCGGAAGTGACGAAATGACGTTACGACTCCGCCCTACGCGTTTCGTCATGTGACGTCTGCTGGAGCGGCGTCAACGTAACAAGCTCCCGGCCTTTAAATAGCATGTCCGTCTCCTGGCAACCAATCGGCCTCCCCCGCCGCCATATTGGTGCACGCAAACTGAAGCCGGACGGAGGACACATTGGGCCTCTCTGCAATGCCTCTTCAGATGCCGGAGCGGAGGGACAGCTATTTTGGAACATCATTTCCTGACAGCCTGTGTCTGATACCGTAATAAGGTTAAAACATGACATTTATTAAAAATCATTAAAAAAGAGGAAAAAAAGAAAAAAGTTCTAAAAAAGAAAAAATTTCAAAAATAAGTTAAAAATAAAAAAATATATAAAAAGTAAAACCGTACAACAATTCATAAAAAACATCATATAGCGGAGATTTCGTTAAAAGAGCACCAAGGTCAAGAGGTAAAAAAATTATATTTGAGGAAATAAAATACCATGTGCCCAGAGATTGAGTACATATTATAGTGATAATATACATAACTTTTAGATGTAAATCGGGCGTTGTTTTGAAAGGTTATAATGTTGCAGAATAAAAGATAAAAAAGGTGGAAGAAAATATGAGGAAAAAATGGAAGAGTTATACAAAAAAAGTGGATCAAATGGTCTAGAAAAAGGAGATGGAGTGTTTTTTAAAATTAAAATTAAATAAAAGTTGCCCATAAATGGAGAGTCTCCAAGGACAGTCATTCATTCCTGTTGTGTTTGAGAGGGCTGTCCGGGCCCCCCAAATACACAACAATCCAGATCAGGGTGTGAAACAACTTTTTCCCATTGTGATGTTGGATGAGAAGGCTCTATGATTAGCCCCTAATAAAAAAGAAGTTTTGTGGTGTTTAAGAGGTTGTGCTGTAAGCAAACCTCATACAAGTGTGGTGGGTAACCCCGAGCCTTGAGACTCTAAAAGAAGAGTTATTTTATTTTATATATATAAATGTGTTGAGCTTAACAGATGTTATGCTCAAACCACCGTATAAACTACGCAGATATGGAGTGTCTACACAATGTGAAAGTTCTAGATTAAAAGCACAATATTCTTGGTGATGCTGGATGAGAAGGCCTCAAGGAAATGTTGAATAAAATGAATGGCGTTAGATGGTAAAAATGTTTCCTTTGATGTAGGAGGTTGTAGCCAAGTGTAAAAGTTTAAAACTATTAGAAAATCAAACTGTACACTAAAAAATTACATAAAACCAACCAATCACAAATAAAATTATTTCAAAGGATTGTATCAAGGCAAATTTTCTGCCCCAAAAGAATTACATAACAAAAAGTAAGAACATCAAAAAATGAGAAGATCACAGGAAAAAATGGTGTTAAAAGGCCATAGCAAAAATCAATAAAAACATCAAAAGGGCCTTTCTTAAAAAATACTTTTAAAAAACTTTTTCCAAAACATTTTTTAAAAAACTTATTAAAAAACTTTTGAACAGAAAGGGACTAAAAGTTTGAAGGCGAAAAAACAGGATAAAAAGGGAGGTGTTTTTTTGTTTTCCTGGGAGGAGGTTTTGTTGAAACATAAACCATTTATGTGTCTGTAATGAAACAGTTAAGATCAATGTCTACATTCAACCCATCAGGGCGAAGAGATCGCATCAGAAAAATCCATTTTGTTTCATTTCTAGAAATCATTCTTGTTTTATTTCCTCCTCTCCAATCTCCTTTTATTCTGTCAATGCCATAAAAAATTAGTCCAGAAGGATTTTTGGAATGCACCTCTTTAAAATGTCTGGGAAGATTATGTTTATCAAAACCCTTTTTGATATTTTTTATATGTTCTCTGATCCTTACATATAGGGGTCTGGTTGTTCTACCGATGTATTGTAAATGACAAGGACACTCGATGACATAAGTGACATGTGTGCTGTTACACGTGATGGTGTCCTTTATTTTGTATTCAATACCGGTAGTTCGAGATTTAAAAGTGTTCTTTCTTCTTGGCTGGTTCCTATTATTTCTGCAGGGTAGGCACTTCCCACATCTAAAAAAACCATTAATACTTGTAGGTAAAGTAATGGTTTTTGGTGGATTTATCACATTGTGTACCACCTTATCTTTTAATGTGGGGGCTCTTCTATACACAAAGGATGGTTTATTTGGTAGGATTTTCTTCAAAGTCCTATCCGCTGTGAGTATAGGCCAATGTTTTTTGAATATTTTTTCTAGCTCTTTATGTTGCCTGTTATATCCCGTAATAAAAGCAAACTCATGTTTGTTCTGTTTTTTCTTCTTCCCATTTTCTTTTATAAGGTCATTTCTATCGGTGTTCTTAATTGTTTCTTTTAGGTGCTCCAAGTTTTTTCTTTTGTAGCCTTTTTCGATAAATCTCTGTATCAGTATATCCGCCTGGATTTCAAAGTCCTGTATGTTGCTGCAATTTCTTCTTATCCGTAGTAACTGTCCCTTTGGGATGTTCCCTAACCACTGTGGGTGGTGGCAGCTTCTGATAGGGATATACCCATTTTTATCTGTTTTCTTAAAATATGTTTTGCTTGCCAGTTTTCCTTCTTGTTTGAATAATTCTAGGTCTAAAAAGGCTATTTTTTGTTTATCCCAATTTCCTGTGAAGGTAATTCCATATGCGTTGCAACTGATTTCGTCAAAAAAACATTGTAACGATTCTGTGTTTCCTCTCCATATGAGGATAATATCATCAATGTATCTCTGGTAGTAACGCAAATTTGGTCTTTCCACACTGTAAATCTGTTCCTCCTCCCATTTTTGCATGAAAATGTTAGCCACGCTCGGGGCATATTTTGCCCCCATGGCTACTCCCTTAGTTTGTGCGTAATATCGTCCTTTGTGCCAAAAATAATTCGAGTTCATCGCCATCTTGAGGCCTTCTAAAATAAAGTGCATTTGTGCTTGCTTCAAATCTGTGTGTTTAAAAAGTGCCCATTCGACACTATCTAACCCGTCCTTCTGCACTATGTTGGTATATAGTGAGTTTACATCAATGGTTACTAATATATCATCCTCCGTCACTTCTAAGTCCTGTATGTCTGAAAGCAATTGCTTGCTGTCTCTAAGATATGATTTTCCCTTTAGGACCAAAGGCTGTAAGTATTTGTCTAAGTATTCTCCCAAGCGGGAGTGGACGGAGTCTATACCACTCACTATTGGGCGGCCTGGTGGCTTTTCTTCGTTTTTATGTATCTTGGGTAGATAGTATATAATTGGGGTTCTTGCTGCTTCTATGTGTAGATATTTGGCTTCCTTGTTATTCAGAATGCCGAGGTCCTTCCCTTTTTTGATGTACGTCTTCAGGTCCTTAGTGTATTTCTCTTTCGGGTTTTTCGAGAGTTTTTTATAGGTATCCTCTGCACTAAGGAGATGTTCCAATTCTTCATCATAGTCCTTCTGATTTAGTATCACCAGGCCCCCCCCTTTGTCTGCTGGTCTGATTACGATGTGCTTCTTTTTCTCTAATTTTTTGATGGTCTCCCATATATCCTTCTCTTTTTTCTTTTTAATTTTCAAATTTCTGATTTCCTCCTCCACCATCCTTTTGAAAACTTCTAAGTTTTCATTTTGTGGGTTCTTAGGATTAAAGACCGATTTGTTCCTTAGTTCAGTATGTTTAAATTCTGCATTGGTTGTGGGTGCTCGTTTATCTTTTTTAATTTCAAAATGTTTCTTAATATTGATTTTCCGAATGTACTTTTGTAGGTCTATGTAGGCTTCAAATTTATCGAGGTTCTTGTCAGGTGCGTATTTTAGGCCAAGATCCAGAAGTTTTAATTCGTCTTCCTCCAAAACCGCACTACTCAAATTAAAGATACCTTTGCCTAGTATTCTCTTCTTCTTTTTCTTAGACCCCCCTCGTTTTCCCCTTGGTTTCCGTTTCTTGTGTAACCGTAGAATCCGGGGGGTTCCTCTCTCCTGTGTGAATCTGGTCCTCTTGGTCTGGGGGGCCCTCTCTGGTTGTCCTGTTGGGGTCGTCTCCCATCTTCTCTCCAGTTCACTCGGTGGTCCCCTTGCGGTCTGTATGCTCCTCTGGGACCTCCTTGGTGGTAATTCCTTCTCCATGGTTGTTGCCAACCGTTGTTCCTCCATTGTCCTCCGCCTCCTCTTGGGGGTCTCCCCCTGTTTCCTCTTGGAAAAAAACCTCTATTGGGTGGGGGTCCCCTGTTGTCATATTGAGGTTCTTCATAGTAGTTCAGGGGCGAGAATCTGTTATAGGTTTCAATTTGGTGGTAGTGTTGAGTTGGTGTTCTATCCCTTCCTAGGTTCCTCGGGTAAGTATTTCCTCTATGGTCAACGTGAGAATATTCTGGAAAAATTCTCTCTCCGGTGTGTCTTCCTTCATTTGCTGGAGTTCTGGGGGTTCTGGGGGTTATAGGAGTTCTTGGTGTTCCGACTTCCATCCAAGAATCGTCATCTTCATCCCCCATTTCTGAAGGTTCCCTGGAGTCCACACTCACAGGGTCCACGCTTGTTCCTTGTCCATTATATACTTCATCAGCTTGCCATTTATATACATTCCTGTTTTTGTAATCCAGTATGTCCCTTTTATATTTTTTCTGTTTTTTAGCTTGTATTGTTTTATCATATTTTTGTATGGCATCCTGAAGTGCTTTCTCTTTGTTCTTATATTCCGTCGTGTCTGCATGGGGAGCTAGCTGCTCTTTTAGTTGTATGATGGTACTCTCGATTTTTTTGAGTTTGAATTGTCTCCTTTTTATGATCATTAGTAGCAATTCTCTTTCACAATTGTTGAAAAATGTATACCAGGATTCCAGTAAGGTAGGGTCAGTGATGTGGTCATTAGGTGAAATGTCCCACCTGAGCCTCCTAGGGGCTATACTTTCCCTGGCGTATTTTTCAAGGGTGACAATGTCCCACCATACCCGTAGCTGTTTTTCCATGCTGTGCTTCAATTGTTTGAATGAACCTTCCATATCCTGTCTCTGGATAATGGTGTCCTGGTCAAAAATTTCTTCTACATTTATTGTTCTAGAGGTCATGTATTTAAATATCTCCATTTTGCAGCTAGGTCTGGATGGTACCACCAAGGTGGTTCCACAAACAATGAAAAGAGGTAGGGGTGATCCCACGGCGAATCCGCCGCTGGGACCACCCTTATCGGAAAGCCAACCGTCCACCGTTTAAAAAAATACCAGGGTTATGGCAGCTATCTGCTGCCATAACACCGGTATTTAGGTTTAAACGGAGGACGTATATAAACCTTTTTGGACTTGGACATGGTGGCTGTATGAAGGGTGCTTTGTTGGGCAGGTGACAGGCAGGTGACAGGTACTCTGGTACTGATGAGCAGGTGGCAGGTACTCGGGTACTCCGATAGGCAGGTGACAGGTACTCGGGTACTCTGATGGGCAGGTGACAGGCAGGTGATAGGTACTGATGAGTAGTACTGATAGGTGATACTGTACTGATGGGTACTGATGATCAGTACTGATACGTGATAGGTACTGATGAGTACTGATGAGTAGTGATGGGTACTGATGAGCAGGCGGCAAGTACTCGGGTACTTCAGGCGTCAGGTACTCTGATGAGCAGGTGGAAGGTACTCGGGTACTCTGATGGGTAGGTGACAGGTACTCGGGTACTCTGATGGGTAGGTGACAGGTACTCAGGTACTCTGATGACGGGTACTCCGTTGACATCAGAGTACCCGAGTATCCGTCATCAGAGTACCCGAGTACCTGTCATCAGAGTACCCGAGTACCCGTCATCAGAGTACCCGAGTACCCGTCATCAGAGTACCTGCATACCCGTCATCAGAGTACCCGAGTACCTGTCATCAGAGTACCCGAGTACCTGTCATCAGAGTACCCGAGTACCCGTCATCAGAGTACCCGAGTACCTGTCATCAGAGTACCCGAGTACCCGTCATCAGAGTACCCGACATCAGAGTACCCGAGTACCTGTCATCAGAGTACCCGAGTACCTGTCATCAGAGTACCCGAGTACCTGTCATCAGAGTACCCGTCATCAGAGTACCCGAGTACCTGTCATCAGCCCATCAGAGTACCCGAGTACCTGTCATCAGAGTACCCGAGTACCTGTCATCAGCCCATCAGAGTACCCGAGTACCTGTCATCAGAGTACCTGATGGGCTAGTGACAGGTACTCGGGTACTTTGATGGGCTAGTGACAGGTGCTCTTTATTGGGGGGGGGCAATCAGTGTGTTTGGGGTGCACTGTATTTGGTAACTAGCTGTTACCACACTCTCTTCCTCACACAGGATCAGTGTGTGAGGAGGAGAACACGGTGACAGCTAGTTACCGTGTTCTCTGTTGACATTTGTGACCGGCTGTGATTGGACACAGCCGGTCAAGTGGTAAAGAGCCAATTTCATTTTCATTGGCTCTTTACCTAGATCAGGGATCGACTCTGTCCGAGGGACGAGCCTCGTCCCCGATCGCTGCTCTGCGCACCCCCGGGGGCGCGCATGGCAGAGAGAACGAGCGGCTCGTGCTGGAGCCGCTCATGTGATCGGCTGTGATTGACACAGCCGATCACATGGTAAACAGCCAATTTCTATTGGCTGTTTACCTTGATCAGGGATGGGCTATGTCCGAGGGACGAGCCTCATCCCTGATCGCTGCGATGCGCGCCCCCGGGGGCGCGCAGTAGCAGCTAGAGCGGGCGGACGTCATATGACGACCGCCCGGAACGGTAAAGCCATCCTGCCGGCGTCATATTACTATGCGCCGGTATGGATGTGGTTAATGTCTATACAGCTGGCAACAAAAGTGGGTACAGTCCTAAGTGAAAATTTACAAATTGGGCCTAATTAGCCATTTTCCCTAG
>NW_028119657.1:0-62588 GCF_965119305.1 Pelophylax lessonae
TAGAGAGAAAATGACGGTGGAAGGGGCGAGCGGAGGAGAAAACATCCTCCCAGCGACAGTGAGGAGCTATGATGGAACTCCTGGAGCGGAATATGACATGGAGGGTGCGAAAGAGAGGGGGGAATCGAGAGCTGCGCGGAAAAGGAGGCAAGGGTGGGTAGAGAGAAAATGACGGTGGAAGGGGCGAGCGGAGGAGAAAACATCCTCCCAGCGACAGCAAGGAGCTATGATGGAGCTCCTGGAGCGGAATATGACATGGAGGGTGCGAAAGAGAGGGGGGAATTGAGAGCTGCGCGGAAAAGGAGGCAAGGGTGGGTAGAGAGAAAATGACGGTGGAAGGGGCGAGCGGAGGAGAAAACATCCTCCCAGCGACAGTGAGGAGCTATGATGGAACTCCTGGAGCGGAATATGACATGGAGGGTGCGAAAGAGAGGGGGGAATCGAGAGCTGCGCGGAAAAGGAGGCAAGGGTGGGTAGAGAGAAAATGACGGTGGAAGGGGCGAGCGGAGGAGAAAACATCCTCCCAGCGACAGCAAGGAGCTATGATGGAGCTCCTGGAGCGGAATATGACATGGAGGGTGCGAAAGAGAGGGGGGAATCGAGAGCTGCGCGGAAAAGGAGGCAAGGGTGGGTAGAGAGAAAATGACGGTGGAAGGGGCGAGCGGAGGAGAAAACATCCTCCCAGCGACAGTGAGGAGCTATGATGGAACTCCTGGAGCGGAATATGACATGGAGGGTGCGAAAGAGAGGGGGGAATCGAGAGCTGCGCGGAAAAGGAGGCAAGGGTGGGTAGAGAGAAAATGACGGTGGAAGGGGCGAGCGGAGGAGAAAACATCCTCCCAGCGACAGCGATTAGCTATGATGGAGCTCCTGGAGCGGAATATGACATGGAGGGTGCGAAAGAGAGGGGGGAATCGAGAGCTGCGCGGAGAAGGAGGCAAGGGTGGGTAGAGAGAAAATGACGGTGGAAGGGGCGAGCGGAGGAGAAAACATCCTCCCAGCGACAGTGAGGAGCTATGATGGAGCTCCTGGAGCGGAATATGACATGGAGGGTGCGAAAGAGAGGGGGGAATCGAGAGCTGCGCGGAAAAGGAGGCAAGGGTGGGTAGAGAGAAAATGACGGTGGAAGGGGCGAGCGGAGGAGAAAACATCCTCCCAGCGACAGTGAGGAGCTATGATGGAACTCCTGGAGCGGAATATGACATGGAGGGTGCGAAAGAGAGGGGGGAATCGAGAGCTGCGCGGAAAAGGAGGCAAGGGTGGGTAGAGAGAAAATGACGGTGGAAGGGGCGAGCGGAGGAGAGAACATCCTCCCAGCGACAGCAAGGAGCTATGATGGAGCTCCTGGAGCGGAATATGACATGGAGGGTGCGAAAGAGAGGGGGGAATCGAGAGCTGCGCGGAAAAGGAGGCAAGGGTGGGTAGAGAGAAAATGACGGTGGAAGGGGCGAGCGGAGGAGAAAACATCCTCCCAGCGACAGTGAGGAGCTATGATGGAACTCCTGGAGCGGAATATGACATGGAGGGTGCGAAAGAGAGGGGGGAATCGAGAGCTGCGCGGAAAAGGAGGCAAGGGTGGGTAGAGAGAAAATGACGGTGGAAGGGGCGAGCGGAGGAGAAAACATCCTCCCAGCGACAGTGAGGAGCTATGATGGAACTCCTGGAGCGGAATATGACACGGAGGGTGCGAAAGAGAGGGGGGAATCGAGAGCTGCGCGGAAAAGGAGGCAAGGGTGGGTAGAGAGAAAATGACGGTGGAAGGGGCGAGCGGAGGAGAAAACATCCTCCCAGCGACAGTGAGGAGCTATGATGGAACTCCTGGAGCGGAATATGACATGGAGGGTGTGAAAGAGAGGGGGGAATCGAGAGCTGCGCGGAAAAGGAGGCAAGGGTGGGTAGAGAGAAAATAACGGTGGAAGGGGCGAGCGGAGGAGAAAACATCCTCCCAGCGACAGCAAGGAGCTATGATGGAGCTCCTGGAGCGGAATATGACATGGAGGGTGCGAAAGAGAGGGGGGAATCGAGAGCTGCGCGGAAAAGGAGGCAAGGGTGGGTAGAGAGAAAATGACGGTGGAAGGGGCGAGCGGAGGAGAAAACATCCTCCCAGCGACAGTGAGGAGCTATGATGGAACTCCTGGAGCGGAATATGACATGGAGGGTGCGAAAGAGAGGGGGGAATCGAGAGCTGCGCGGAAAAGGAGGCAAGGGTGGGTAGAGAGAAAATGACGGTGGAAGGGGCGAGCGGAGGAGAAAACATCCTCCCAGCGACAGTGAGGAGCTATGATGGAACTCCTGGAGCGGAATATGACATGGAGGGTGCGAAAGAGAGGGGGAATCGAGAGCTGCGCGGAAAAGGAGGCAAGGGTGGGTAGAGAGAAAATGACGGTGGAAGGGGCGAGCGGAGGAGAGAACATCCTCCCAGCGACAGCAAGGAGCTATGATGGAGCTCCTGGAGCGGAATATGACATGGAGGGTGCGAAAGAGAGGGGGGAATCGAGAGCTGCGCGGAAAAGGAGGCAAGGGTGGGTAGAGAGAAAATGACGGTGGAAGGGGCGAGCGGAGGAGAAAACATCCTCCCAGCGACAGTGAGGAGCTATGATGGAACTCCTGGAGCGGAATATGACATGGAGGGTGCGAAAGAGAGGGGGGAATCGAGAGCTGCGCGGAAAAGGAGGCAAGGGTGGATAGAGAGAAAATGACGGTGGAAGGGGCGAGCGGAGGAGAAAACATCCTCCCAGCGACAGTGAGGAGCTATGATGGAACTCCTGGAGCGGAATATGACATGGAGGGTGCGAAAGAGAGGGGGGAATCGAGAGCTGCGCGGAAAAGGAGGCAAGGGTGGGTAGAGAGAAAATGACGGTGGAAGGGGCGAGCGGAGGAGAAAACATCCTCCCAGCGACAGTGAGGAGCTATGATGGAACTCCTGGAGCGGAATATGACATGGAGGGTGTGAAAGAGAGGGGGGAATCGAGAGCTGCGCGGAAAAGGAGGCAAGGGTGGGTAGAGAGAAAATGACGGTGGAAGGGGCGAGCGGAGGAGAAAACATCCTCCCAGCGACAGCAAGGAGCTATGATGGAGCTCCTGGAGCGGAATATGACATGGAGGGTGCGAAAGAGAGGGGGGAATCGAGAGTTGCGCGGAAAAGGAGGTAAGGGTGGGTAGAGAGAAAATGACGGTGGAAGGGGCGAGCGGAGGAGAAAACATCCTCCCAGCGACAGTGAGGAGCTATGATGGAACTCCTGGAGCGGAATATGACATGGAGGGTGCGAAAGAGAGGGGGGAATCGAGAGCTGCGCGGAAAAGGAGGCAAGGGTGGGTAGAGAGAAAATGACGGTGGAAGGGGCGAGCGGAGGAGAAAACATCCTCCCAGCGACAGTGAGGAGCTATGATGGAACTCCTGGAGCGGAATATGACATGGAGGGTGCGAAAGAGAGGGGGGAATCGAGAGCTGCGCGGAAAAGGAGGCAAGGGTGGGTAGAGAGAAAATGACGGTGGAAGGGGCGAGCGGAGGAGAAAACATCCTCCCAGCGACAGTGAGGAGCTATGATGGAACTCCTGGAGCGGAATATGACATGGAGGGTGCGAAAGAGAGGGGGGAATCGAGAGCTGCGCGGAAAAGGAGGCAAGGGTGGGTAGAGAGAAAATGACGGTGGAAGGGGCGAGCGGAGGAGAAAACATCCTCCCAGCGACAGCAAGGAGCTATGATGGAGCTCCTGGAGCGGAATATGACATGGAGGGTGCGAAAGAGAGGGGGGAATTGAGAGCTGCGCGGAAAAGGAGGCAAGGGTGGGTAGAGAGAAAATGACGGTGGAAGGGGCGAGCGGAGGAGAAAACATCCTCCCAGCGACAGTGAGGAGCTATGATGGAACTCCTGGAGCGGAATATGACATGGAGGGTGCGAAAGAGAGGGGGGAATCGAGAGCTGCGCGGAAAAGGAGGCAAGGGTGGGTAGAGAGAAAATGACGGTGGAAGGGGCGAGCGGAGGAGAAAACATCCTCCCAGCGACAGCGATTAGCTATGATGGAGCTCCTGGAGCGGAATATGACATGGAGGGTGCGAAAGAGAGGGGGGAATCGAGAGCTGCGCGGAGAAGGAGGCAAGGGTGGGTAGAGAGAAAATGACGGTGAAAGGGGCGAGCGGAGGAGAAAACATCCTCCCAGCGACAGTGAGGAGCTATGATGGAGCTCCTGGAGCGGAATATGACATGGAGGGTGCGAAAGAGAGGGGGGAATCGAGAGCTGCGCGGAAAAGGAGGCAAGGGTGGGTAGAGAGAAAATGACGGTGGAAGGGGCGAGCGGAGGAGAAAACATCCTCCCAGCGACAGTGAGGAGCTATGATGGAACTCCTGGAGCGGAATATGACATGGAGGGTGCGAAAGAGAGGGGGGAATCGAGAGCTGCGCGGAAAAGGAGGCAAGGGTGGGTAGAGAGAAAATGACGGTGGAAGGGGCGAGCGGAGGAGAAAACATCCTCCCAGCGACAGCAAGGAGCTATGATGGAGCTCCTGGAGCGGAATATGACATGGAGGGTGCGAAAGAGAGGGGGGAATCGAGAGCTGCGCGGAAAAGGAGGCAAGGGTGGGTAGAGAGAAAATGACGGTGGAAGGGGCGAGCGGAGGAGAAAACATCCTCCCAGCGACAGTGAGGAGCTATGATGGAACTCCTGGAGCGGAATATGACATGGAGGGTGCGAAAGAGAGGGGGGAATCGAGAGCTGCGCGGAAAAGGAGGCAAGGGTGGGTAGAGAGAAAATGACGGTGGAAGGGGCGAGCGGAGGAGAAAACATCCTCCCAGCGACAGCGATTAGCTATGATGGAGCTCCTGGAGCGGAATATGACATGGAGGGTGCGAAAGAGAGGGGGGAATCGAGAGCTGCGCGGAGAAGGAGGCAAGGGTGGGTAGAGAGAAAATGACGGTGAAAGGGGCGAGCGGAGGAGAAAACATCCTCCCAGCGACAGTGAGGAGCTATGATGGAGCTCCTGGAGCGGAATATGACATGGAGGGTGCGAAAGAGAGGGGGGAATCGAGAGCTGCGCGGAAAAGGAGGCAAGGGTGGGTAGAGAGAAAATGACGGTGGAAGGGGCGAGCGGAGGAGAAAACATCCTCCCAGCGACAGTGAGGAGCTATGATGGAACTCCTGGAGCGGAATATGACATGGAGGGTGCGAAAGAGAGGGGGGAATCGAGAGCTGCGCGGAAAAGGAGGCAAGGGTGGGTAGAGAGAAAATGACGGTGGAAGGGGCGAGCGGAGGAGAAAACATCCTCCCAGCGACAGCAAGGAGCTATGATGGAGCTCCTGGAGCGGAATATGACATGGAGGGTGCGAAAGAGAGGGGGGAATCGAGAGCTGCGCGGAAAAGGAGGCAAGGGTGGGTAGAGAGAAAATGACGGTGGAAGGGGCGAGCGGAGGAGAAAACATCCTCCCAGCGACAGTGAGGAGCTATGATGGAACTCCTGGAGCGGAATATGACATGGAGGGTGCGAAAGAGAGGGGGGAATCGAGAGCTGCGCGGAAAAGGAGGCAAGGGTGGGTAGAGAGAAAATGACGGTGGAAGGGGCGAGCGGAGGAGAAAACATCCTCCCAGCGACAGCGATTAGCTATGATGGAGCTCCTGGAGCGGAATATGACATGGAGGGTGCGAAAGAGAGGGGGGAATCGAGAGCTGCGCGGAGAAGGAGGCAAGGGTGGGTAGAGAGAAAATGACGGTGGAAGGGGCGAGCGGAGGAGAAAACATCCTCCCAGCGACAGTGAGGAGCTATGATGGAGCTCCTGGAGCGGAATATGACATGGAGGGTGCGAAAGAGAGGGGGGAATCGAGAGCTGCGCGGAAAAGGAGGCAAGGGTGGGTAGAGAGAAAATGACGGTGGAAGGGGCGAGCGGAGGAGAAAACATCCTCCCAGCGACAGTGAGGAGCTATGATGGAACTCCTGGAGCGGAATATGACATGGAGGGTGCGAAAGAGAGGGGGGAATCGAGAGCTGCGCGGAAAAGGAGGCAAGGGTGGGTAGAGAGAAAATGACGGTGGAAGGGGCGAGCGGAGGAGAAAACATCCTCCCAGCGACAGTGAGGAGCTATGATGGAACTCCTGGAGCGGAATATGACATGGAGGGTGTGAAAGAGAGGGGGGAATCGAGAGCTGCGCGGAAAAGGAGGCAAGGGTGGGTAGAGAGAAAATGACGGTGGAAGGGGCGAGCGGAGGAGAAAACATCCTCCCAGCGACAGCAAGGAGCTATGATGGAGCTCCTGGAGCGGAATATGACATGGAGGGTGCGAAAGAGAGGGGGGAATCGAGAGCTGCGCGGAAAAGGAGGCAAGGGTGGGTAGAGAGAAAATGACGGTGGAAGGGGCGAGCGGAGGAGAAAACATCCTCCCAGCGACAGTGAGGAGCTATGATGGAACTCCTGGAGCGGAATATGACATGGAGGGTGCGAAAGAGAGGGGGGAATCGAGAGCTGCGCGGAAAAGGAGGCAAGGGTGGGTAGAGAGAAAATGACGGTGGAAGGGGCGAGCGGAGGAGAAAACATCCTCCCAGCGACAGCGATTAGCTATGATGGAGCTCCTGGAGCGGAATATGACATGGAGGGTGCGAAAGAGAGGGGGGAATCGAGAGCTGCGCGGAGAAGGAGGCAAGGGTGGGTAGAGAGAAAATGACGGTGGAAGGGGCGAGCGGAGGAGAAAACATCCTCCCAGCGACAGTGAGGAGCTATGATGGAGCTCCTGGAGCGGAATATGACATGGAGGGTGCGAAAGAGAGGGGGGAATCGAGAGCTGCGCGGAAAAGGAGGCAAGGGTGGGTAGAGAGAAAATGACGGTGGAAGGGGCGAGCGGAGGAGAAAACATCCTCCCAGCGACAGTGAGGAGCTATGATGGAACTCCTGGAGCGGAATATGACATGGAGGGTGCGAAAGAGAGGGGGGAATCGAGAGCTGCGCGGAAAAGGAGGCAAGGGTGGGTAGAGAGAAAATGACGGTGGAAGGGGCGAGCGGAGGAGAAAACATCCTCCCAGCGACAGTGAGGAGCTATGATGGAACTCCTGGAGCGGAATATGACATGGAGGGTGTGAAAGAGAGGGGGGAATCGAGAGCTGCGCGGAAAAGGAGGCAAGGGTGGGTAGAGAGAAAATGACGGTGGAAGGGGCGAGCGGAGGAGAAAACATCCTCCCAGCGACAGTGAGGAGCTATGATGGAACTCCTGGAGCGGAATATGACATGGAGGGTGCGAAAGAGAGGGGGGAATTGAGAGCTGCGCGGAAAAGGAGGCAAGGGTGGGTAGAGAGAAAATGACGGTGGAAGGGGCGAGCGGAGGAGAAAACTTCCTCCCAGCGACAGTGAGGAGCTATGATGGAACTCCTGGAGCGGAATATGACATGGAGGGTGCGAAAGAGAGGGGGGAATCGAGAGCTGCGCGGAAAAGGAGGCAAGGGTGGGTAGAGAGAAAATGACGGTGGAAGGGGCGAGCGGAGGAGAAAACATCCTCCCAGCGACAGTGAGGAGCTATGATGGAACTCCTGGAGCGGAATATGACATGGAGGGTGCGAAAGAGAGGGGGGAATCGAGAGCTGCGCGGAAAAGGAGGCAAGGGTGGGTAGAGAGAAAATGACGGTGGAAGGGGCGAGCGGAGGAGAAAACATCCTCCCAGCGACAGCAAGGAGCTATGATGGAGCTCCTGGAGCGGAATATGACATGGAGGGTGCGAAAGAGAGGGGGGAATCGAGAGCTGCGCGGAAAAGGAGGCAAGGGTGGGTAGAGAGAAAATGACGGTGGAAGGGGCGAGCGGAGGAGAAAACATCCTCCCAGCGACAGTGAGGAGCTATGATGGAACTCCTGGAGCGGAATATGACATGGAGGGTGCGAAAGAGAGGGGGGAATCGAGAGCTGCGCGGAAAAGGAGGCAAGGGTGGGTAGAGAGAAAATGACGGTGGAAGGGGCGAGCGGAGGAGAAAACATCCTCCCAGCGACAGCGATTAGCTATGATGGAGCTCCTGGAGCGGAATATGACATGGAGGGTGCGAAAGAGAGGGGGGAATCGAGAGCTGCGCGGAGAAGGAGGCAAGGGTGGGTAGAGAGAAAATGACGGTGAAAGGGGCGAGCGGAGGAGAAAACATCCTCCCAGCGACAGTGAGGAGCTATGATGGAGCTCCTGGAGCGGAATATGACATGGAGGGTGCGAAAGAGAGGGGGGAATCGGGAGCTGCGCGGAAAAGGAGGCAAGGGTGGGTAGAGAGAAAATGACGGTGGAAGGGGCGAGCGGAGGAGAAAACATCCTCCCAGCGACAGTGAGGAGCTATGATGGAACTCCTGGAGCGGAATATGACATGGAGGGTGCGAAAGAGAGGGGGGAATCGAGAGCTGCGCGGAAAAGGAGGCAAGGGTGGGTAGAGAGAAAATGACGGTGGAAGGGGCGAGCGGAGGAGAAAACATCCTCCCAGCGACAGCAAGGAGCTATGATGGAGCTCCTGGAGCGGAATATGACATGGAGGGTGCGAAAGAGAGGGGGGAATCGAGAGCTGCGCGGAAAAGGAGGCAAGGGTGGGTAGAGAGAAAATGACGGTGGAAGGGGCGAGCGGAGGAGAAAACATCCTCCCAGCGACAGTGAGGAGCTATGATGGAACTCCTGGAGCGGAATATGACATGGAGGGTGCGAAAGAGAGGGGGGAATCGAGAGCTGCGCGGAAAAGGAGGCAAGGGTGGGTAGAGAGAAAATGACGGTGGAAGGGGCGAGCGGAGGAGAAAACATCCTCCCAGCGACAGCGATTAGCTATGATGGAGCTCCTGGAGCGGAATATGACATGGAGGGTGCGAAAGAGAGGGGGGAATCGAGAGCTGCGCGGAGAAGGAGGCAAGGGTGGGTAGAGAGAAAATGACGGTGGAAGGGGCGAGCGGAGGAGAAAACATCCTCCCAGCGACAGTGAGGAGCTATGATGGAGCTCCTGGAGCGGAATATGACATGGAGGGTGCGAAAGAGAGGGGGGAATCGAGAGCTGCGCGGAAAAGGAGGCAAGGGTGGGTAGAGAGAAAATGACGGTGGAAGGGGCGAGCGGAGGAGAAAACATCCTCCCAGCGACAGTGAGGAGCTATGATGGAACTCCTGGAGCGGAATATGACATGGAGGGTGCGAAAGAGAGGGGGGAATCGAGAGCTGCGCGGAAAAGGAGGCAAGGGTGGGTAGAGAGAAAATGACGGTGGAAGGGGCGAGCGGAGGAGAAAACATCCTCCCAGCGACAGTGAGGAGCTATGATGGAACTCCTGGAGCGGAATATGACATGGAGGGTGTGAAAGAGAGGGGGGAATCGAGAGCTGCGCGGAAAAGGAGGCAAGGGTGGGTAGAGAGAAAATGACGGTGGAAGGGGCGAGCGGAGGAGAAAACATCCTCCCAGCGACAGCAAGGAGCTATGATGGAGCTCCTGGAGCGGAATATGACATGGAGGGTGCGAAAGAGAGGGGGGAATCGAGAGCTGCGCGGAAAAGGAGGCAAGGGTGGGTAGAGAGAAAATGACGGTGGAAGGGGCGAGCGGAGGAGAAAACATCCTCCCAGCGACAGTGAGGAGCTATGATGGAACTCCTGGAGCGGAATATGACATGGAGGGTGCGAAAGAGAGGGGGGAATCGAGAGCTGCGCGGAAAAGGAGGCAAGGGTGGGTAGAGAGAAAATGACGGTGGAAGGGGCGAGCGGAGGAGAAAACATCCTCCCAGCGACAGCGATTAGCTATGATGGAGCTCCTGGAGCGGAATATGACATGGAGGGTGCGAAAGAGAGGGGGGAATCGAGAGCTGCGCGGAGAAGGAGGCAAGGGTGGGTAGAGAGAAAATGACGGTGGAAGGGGCGAGCGGAGGAGAAAACATCCTCCCAGCGACAGTGAGGAGCTATGATGGAGCTCCTGGAGCGGAATATGACATGGAGGGTGCGAAAGAGAGGGGGGAATCGAGAGCTGCGCGGAAAAGGAGGCAAGGGTGGGTAGAGAGAAAATGACGGTGGAAGGGGCGAGCGGAGGAGAAAACATCCTCCCAGCGACAGTGAGGAGCTATGATGGAACTCCTGGAGCGGAATATGACATGGAGGGTGCGAAAGAGAGGGGGGAATCGAGAGCTGCGCGGAAAAGGAGGCAAGGGTGGGTAGAGAGAAAATGACGGTGGAAGGGGCGAGCGGAGGAGAAAACATCCTCCCAGCGACAGTGAGGAGCTATGATGGAACTCCTGGAGCGGAATATGACATGGAGGGTGTGAAAGAGAGGGGGGAATCGAGAGCTGCGCGGAAAAGGAGGCAAGGGTGGGTAGAGAGAAAATGACGGTGGAAGGGGCGAGCGGAGGAGAAAACATCCTCCCAGCGACAGTGAGGAGCTATGATGGAACTCCTGGAGCGGAATATGACATGGAGGGTGCGAAAGAGAGGGGGGAATCGAGAGCTGCGCGGAAAAGGAGGCAAGGGTGGGTAGAGAGAAAATGACGGTGGAAGGGGCGAGCGGAGGAGAAAACATCCTCCCAGCGACAGCAAGGAGCTATGATGGAGCTCCTGGAGCGGAATATGACATGGAGGGTGCGAAAGAGAGGGGGGAATCGAGAGCTGCGCGGAAAAGTAGGCAAGGGTGGGTAGAGAAAAAATGACGGTGGAAGGGGCGAGCGGAGGAGAAAACATCCTCCCAGCGACAGCGAGGAGCTATGATGGAGCTCCTGGAGCGGAATATGACATGGAGGGTGCGAAAGAGAGGGGGGAATCGAGAGCTGCGCGGAAAAGGAGGCAAGGGTGGGTAGAGAGAAAATGACGGTGGAAGGGGCGAGCGGAGGAGAAAACATCCTCCCAGCGACAGTGAGGAGCTATGATGGAACTCCTGGAGCGGAATATGACATGGAGGGTGCGAAAGAGAGGGGGGAATCGAGAGCTGCGCGGAAAAGGAGGCAAGGGTGGGTAGAGAAAAAATGACGGTGGAAGGGGCGAGCGGAGGAGAAAACATCCTCCCAGCGACAGCAAGGAGCTGTGATGGAGCTCCTGGAGCGGAATATGACATGGAGGGTGCGAAAGAGAGGGGGGAATCGAGAGCTGCGCGGAGAAGGAGGCAAGGGTGGGTAGAGAGAAAATGACGGTGGAAGGGGCGAGCGGAGGAGAAAACATCCTCCCAGCGACAGCGATTAGCTATGATGGAGCTCCTGGAGCGGAATATGACATGGAGGGTGCGAAAGAGAGGGGGGAATCGAGAGCTGCGCGGAGAAGGAGGCAAGGGTGGGTAGAGAGAAAATGACGGTGGAAGGGGCGAGCGGAGGAGAAAACATCCTCCCAGCGACAGTGAGGAGCTATGATGGAGCTCCTGGAGCGGAATATGACATGGAGGGTGCGAAAGAGAGGGGGGAATCGAGAGCTGCGCGGAAAAGGAGGCAAGGGTGGGTAGAGAGAAAATGACGGTGGAAGGGGCGAGCGGAGGAGAAAACATCCTCCCAGCGACAGTGAGGAGCTATGATGGAACTCCTGGAGCGGAATATGACATGGAGGGTGCGAAAGAGAGGGGGGAATCGAGAGCTGCGCGGAAAAGGAGGCAAGGGTGGGTAGAGAGAAAATGACGGTGGAAGGGGCGAGCGGAGGAGAAAACATCCTCCCAGCGACAGTGAGGAGCTATGATGGAACTCCTGGAGCGGAATATGACATGGAGGGTGTGAAAGAGAGGGGGGAATCGAGAGCTGCGCGGAAAAGGAGGCAAGGGTGGGTAGAGAGAAAATGACGGTGGAAGGGGCGAGCGGAGGAGAAAACATCCTCCCAGCGACAGCAAGGAGCTATGATGGAGCTCCTGGAGCGGAATATGACATGGAGGGTGCGAAAGAGAGGGGGGAATCGAGAGCTGCGCGGAAAAGTAGGCAAGGGTGGGTAGAGAGAAAATGACGGTGGAAGGGGCGAGCGGAGGAGAAAACATCCTCCCAGCGACAGCGAGGAGCTATGATGGAGCTCCTGGAGCGGAATATGACATGGAGGGTGCGAAAGAGAGGGGGGAATCGAGAGCTGCGCGGAAAAGGAGGCAAGGGTGGGTAGAGAGAAAATGACGGTGGAAGGGGCGAGCGGAGGAGAAAACATCCTCCCAGCGACAGTGAGGAGCTATGATGGAACTCCTGGAGCGGAATATGACATGGAGGGTGCGAAAGAGAGGGGGGAATCGAGAGCTGCGCGGAAAAGGAGGCAAGGGTGGGTAGAGAAAAAATGACGGTGGAAGGGGCGAGCGGAGGAGAAAACATCCTCCCAGCGACAGCAAGGAGCTATGATGGAGCTCCTGGAGCGGAATATGACATGGAGGGTGCGAAAGAGAGGGGGGAATCGAGAGCTGCGCGGAAAAGGAGGCAAGGGTGGGTAGAGAGAAAATGACGGTGGAAGGGGCGAGCGGAGGAGAAAACTTCCTCCCAGCGACAGTGAGGAGCTATGATGGAACTCCTGGAGCGGAATATGACATGGAGGGTGCGAAAGAGAGGGGGGAATCGAGAGCTGCGCGGAAAAGGAGGCAAGGGTGGGTAGAGAGAAAATGACGGTGGAAGGGGCGAGCGGAGGAGAAAACATCCTCCCAGCGACAGCAAGGAGCTATGATGGAGCTCCTGGAGCGGAATATGACATGGAGGGTGCGAAAGAGAGGGGGGAATCGAGAGCTGCGCGGAAAAGGAGGCAAGGGTGGGTAGAGAGAAAATGAAGGTGGAAGGGGCGAGCGGAGGAGAAAACTTCCTCCCAGCGACAGTGAGGAGCTATGATGGAACTCCTGGAGCGGAATATGACATGGAGGGTGCGAAAGAGAGGGGGGAATCGAGAGCTGCGCGGAAAAGGAGGCAAGGGTGGGTAGAGAGAAAATGACGGTGGAAGGGGCGAGCGGAGGAGAAAACATCCTCCCAGCGACAGTGAGGAGCTATGATGGAACTCCTGGAGCGGAATATGACATGGAGGGTGCGAAAGAGAGGGGGGAATCGAGAGCTGCGCGGAAAAGGAGGCAAGGGTGGGTAGAGAGAAAATGACGGTGGAAGGGGCGAGCGGAGGAGAAATTATCCTCCCAGCGACAGTGAGGAGCTATGATGGAGCTCCTGGAGCGGAATATGACATGGAGGGTGCGAAAGAGAGGGGGGAATCGAGAGCTGCGCGGAAAAGGAGGCAAGGGTGGGTAGAGAGAAAATGACGGTGGAAGGGGCGAGCGGAGGAGAAAACATCCTCCCAGCGACAGCAAGGAGCTATGATGGAGCTCCTGGAGCGGAATATGACATGGAGGGTGCGAAACAGAGGGGGGAATCGAGAGCTGCGCGGAAAAGGAGGCAAGGGTGGGTAGAGAGAAAATGACGGTGGAAGGGGCGAGCGGAGGAGAAAACATCCTCCCAGCGACAGTGAGGAGCTATGATGGAACTCCTGGAGCGGAATATGACATAGAGGGTGCGAAAGAGAGGGGGGAATCGAGAGCTGCACGGAAAAGGAGGCAAGGGTGGGTAGAGAGAAAATGACGGTGGAAGGGGCGAGCGGAGGAGAAAACATCCTCCCAGCGACAGTGAGGAGCTATGATGGAACTCCTGGAGCGGAATATGACATGGAGGGTGCGAAAGAGAGGGGGGAATCGAGAGCTGCGCGGAAAAGGAGGCAAGGGTGGGTAGAGAGAAAATGACGGTGGAAGGGGCGAGCGGAGGAGAAAACATCCTCCCAGCGACAGTGAGGAGCTATGATGGAACTCCTGGAGCGGAATATGACATGGAGGGTGCGAAAGAGAGGGGGGAATCGAGAGCTGAACGGAAAAGGAGGCAAGGGTGGGTAGAGAGAAAATGACGGTGGAAGGGGCGAGCGGAGGAGAAAACATCCTCCCAGCGACAGCAAGGAGCTATGATGGAGCTCCTGGAGCGGAATATGACATGGAGGGTGCGAAAGAGAGGGGGGAATCGAGAGCTGCGCGGAAAAGGAGGCAAGGGTGGGTAGAGAGAAAATGACGGTGGAAGGGGCGAGCGGAGGAGAAAACATCCTCCCAGCGACAGTGAGGAGCTATGATGGAACTCCTGGAGCGGAATATGACATGGAGGGTGCGAAAGAGAGGGGGGAATCGAGAGCTGCGCGGAAAAGGAGGCAAGGGTGGGTAGAGAGAAAATGACGGTGGAAGAGGCGAGCGGAGGAGAAAACATCCTCCCAGCGACAGTGAGGAGCTATGATGGAACTCCTGGAGCGGAATATGACATGGAGGGTGCGAAAGAGAGGGGGGAATCGAGAGCTGCGCGGAAAAGGAGGCAAGGGTGGGTAGAGAGAAAATGACGGTGGAAGGGGCGAGCGGAGGAGAAAACATCCTCCCAGCGACAGCGAGGAGCTATGATGGAGCTCCTGGAGCGGAATATGACATGGAGGGTGCGAAAGAGAGGGGGGAATCGAGAGCTGCGCGGAGAAGGAGGCAAGGGTGGGTAGAGAGAATATGACGGTGGAAGGGGCGAGCGGAGGAGAAAACATCCTCCCAGCGACAGTGAGGAGCTATGATGGAACTCCTGGAGCGGAATATGACATGGAGGGTGCGAAAGAGAGGGGGGAATCGAGAGCTGCGCGGAAAAGGAGGCAAGGGTGGGTAGAGAGAAAATGACGGTGGAAGGGGCGAGCGGAGGAGAAAACATCCTCCCAGCGACAGTGAGGAGCTATGATGGAACTCCTGGAGTGGAATATGACATGGAGGGTGCGAAAGAGAGGGGGGAATCGAGAGCTGCGCGGAAAAGGAGGCAAGGGTGGGTAGAGAGAAAATGATGGTGGAAGGGGCGAGCGGAGGAGAAAACATCCTCCCAGCGACAGCAAGGAGCTATGATGGAGCTCCTGGAGCGGAATATGACATGGAGGGTGCGAAAGAGAGGGGGGAATCGAGAGCTGCGCGGAAAAGGAGGCAAGGGTGGGTAGAGAGAAAATGACGGTGGAAGGGGCAAGCGGAGGAGAAAACTTCCTCCCAGCGACAGTGAGGAGCTATGATGGAACTCCTGGAGCGGAATATGACATGGAGGGTGCGAAAGAGAGGGGGGAATCGAGAGCTGCGTGGAAAAGGAGGCAAGGGTGGGTAGAGAGAAAATGACGGTGGAAGGGGCGAGCGGAGGAGAAAACATCCTCCCAGCGACAGTGAGGAGCTATGATGGAACTCCTGGAGCGGAATATGACATTGAGGGTGCGAAAGAGAGGGGGGAATCGAGAGCTGCGCGGAAAAGGAGGCAAGGGTGGGTAGAGAGAAAATGACGGTGGAAGGGGCGAGCGGAGGAGAAAACATCCTCCCAGCGACAGCGAGGAGCTATGATGGAGCTCCTGGAGCGGAATATGACATGGAGGGTGCGAAAGAGAGGGGGGAATCGAGAGCGGCGCGGAGAAGGAGGCAAGGGTGGGTGGAGAGAAAATGACGGCGGAAGCGGCGAGCAGAGGAGAAAACATCCTCCCAGCGACAGCGAGGAGCTATGATGGAGCTCCTGGAGCTGGATGTAATATGGAGGGTGCGAGAGAGAGGAGGGAATCGAGAGCTGCGCGGAGAAGGAGGCAAGGGTGGGTAGAGAGAAAATGACGGTGGAAGGGGCGAGCGGAGGAGAAAACATCCTCCCAGCGACAGCGAGGAGCTATGATGGAGCTCCTGGAGCTGGATGTAATATGGAGGGTGCGAGAGAGAGGAGGGAATCGAGAGCAGCGCGGAGAAGGAGGCAAGGGTGGGTAGAGAGAAAATGACGGTGGAAGGGGCGAGTGGAGGAGAAAACATCCTCCCAGCGACAGTGAGGAGCTATGATGGAACTCCTGGAGCGGAATATGACATGGAGGGTGCGAAAGAGAGGGGGGAATCGAGAGCTGCGCGGAAAAGGAGGCAAGGGTGGGTAGAGAGAAAATGACGGTGGAAGGGGCGAGCGGAGGAGAAAACATCCTCCCAGCGACAGCGAGGAGCTATGATGGAGCTCCTGGAGCGGAATATGACATGGAGGGTTCGAAAGAGAGGGGGGAATCGAGAGCTGCGCGGAGAAGGAGGAAAGGGTGGGTAGAGAGAAAATGACGGTGAAAGGGGCGAGCGGAGGAGAAAACATCCTCCCAGCGACAGCGAGGAGCTATGATGGAGCTCCTGGAGCGGAATATGACATGGAGGGTGCGAAAGAGAGGGGGGAATTGAGAGCTGCGCGGAGAGGGAGGCAAGGGTGGGTAGAGAGAAAATGACGGTGGAAGGGGCGAGCGGAGGAGAAAACATCCTCCCAGCGACAGCGAGGAGCAATGATGGAGCTCCTGGAGCGGAATATGACATGGAGGGTGTGAAAGAGAGGGGGGAATCGAGAGCTGCGCGGAAAAGGAGGAAAGGGTGGGTAGAGAGAAAATGACGGTGGAAGGGGCGAGCGGAGGAGAAAACATCCTCCCAGCGACAGCGAGGAGCTATGATGGAGCTCCTGGAGCGGAATATGACATGGAGGGTGCGAAAGAGAGGGGGGAATCGAGAGCTGCGCGGAGAAGGAGGCAAGGGTGGGTAGAGAGAAAATGACGGTGGAAGGGGCGAGCGGAGGAGAAAACATCCTCCCAGCGACAGCGAGGAGCTATGATGGAGCTCCTGGAGCGGAATATGACATGGAGGGTGCGAAAGAGAGGGGGGAATCGAGAGCGGCGCGGAGAAGGAGGCAAGGGTGGGTGGAGAGAAAATGACGGCGGAAGCGGCGAGCAGAGGAGAAAACATCCTCCCAGCGACAGCGAGGAGCTATGATGGAGCTCCTGGAGCTGGATGTAATATGGAGGGTGCGAGAGAGAAGAGGGAATCGAGAGCTGCGCGGAGAAGGAGGCAAGGGTGGGTAGAGAGAAAATGACGGTGGAAGGGGCGAGCGGAGGAGAAAACATCCTCCCAGCGACAGCGAGGAGCTATGATGGAGCTCCTGGAGCGGAATATGACATGGAGGGTGCGAAAGAGAGGGGGGAATCGAGAGCTGCGCAGAGAAGGAGGCAAGGGTGGGTAGAGAGAAAATGACGGTGGAAGGGGCGAGCGGAGGAGAAAACATCCTCCCAGCGACAGCGAGGAGCTATGATGAAGCTCCTGGAGCTGGATGTAATATGGAGGGTGCGAGAGAGAGTAGGGAATCGAGAGCTGCGCGGAGAAGGAGGCAAGCGTGGGTAGAGAGAAAATGACGGTGGAAGGGGCGAGCGGAGGAGAAAACATCCTCCCAGCGACAGCGAAGAGCTATGATAGAGCTCCTGGAGCGGAATATGACATGGAGGGTGCGAAAGAGAGGGGGGAATCGAGAGCTGCGCGGAGAAGGAGGCAAGGGTGGGTAGAGAGAAAATGACGGTGGAAGGGGCGAGCGGAGGAGAAAACATCCTCCCAGCGACAGTGAGGAGCTATGATGGAACTCCTGGAGCGGAATATGACATGGAGGGTGCGAAAGAGAGGGGGGAATCGAGAGCTGCACGGAAAAGGAGGCAAGGGTGGGTAGAGAGAAAATGACGGTGGAAGGGGCGAGCGGAGGAGAAAACATCCTCCCAGCGACAGCGAGGAGCTATGATGGAGCTCCTGGAGCGGAATATGACATGGAGGGTGCGCAAGAGAGGGGGGAATCGAGAGCTGCGCGGAAAAGGAGGAAAGGGTGGGTAGAGAGAAAATGACGGTGGAAGGGGCGAGCAGAGGAGAAAACATCCTCCCAGCGACAGCGAGGAGCTATGATGGAGCTCCTGGAGCGGAATATGACATGGAGGGTGCGAAAGAGAGGGGGGAATCGAGAGCTGCGCGGAAAAGGAGGCAAGGGTGGGTAGAGAGAAAATGATGGTGGAAGGGGCGAGCGGAGGAGAAAACATCCTCCCAGCGACAGCGAGGAGCTATGATGGAGCTCCTGGAGCGGAATATGACATGGAGGGTGCGAAAGAGAGGGGGGAATCGAGAGCTGCGCGGAAAAGGAGGAAAGGGTGGGTAGAGAGAAAATGACGGTGGAAGGGGCGAGCGGAGGAGAAAACATCCTCCCAGCGACAGCGAAGAGCTATGATGGAGCTCCTGGAGCGGAATATGACATGGAGGGTGCGAAAGAGAGGGGGGAATCGAGAGCTGCGCGGAGAAGGAGGCAAGGGTGGGTAGAGAGAAAATGACGGTGGAAGGGGCGAGCGGAGGAGAAAACATCCTCCCAGCGACAGTGAGGAGCTATGATGGAACTCCTGGAGCGGAATATGACATGGAGGGTGCGAAAGAGAGGGGGGAATCGAGAGCTGCGCGGAAAAGGAGGCAAGGGTGGGTAGAGAGAAAATGACGGTGGAAGGGGCGAGCGGAGGAGAAAACATCCTCCCAGCGACAGCGAGGAGCTATGATGGAGCTCCTGGAGCGGAATATGACATGGAGGGTGCGCAAGAGAGGGGGGAACCGAGAGCTGCGCGGAAAAGGAGGAAAGGGTGGGTAGAGAGAAAATGACGGTGGAAGGGGCGAGCAGAGGAGAAAACATCCTCCCAGCGACAGCGAGGAGCTATGATGGAGCTCCTGGAGCGGAATATGACATGGAGGGTGCGAAAGAGAGGGGGGAATCGAGAGCTGTGCGGAGAAGGAGGCAAGGGTGGGTAGAGAGAAAATGACGGTGGAAGGGGCGAGCGGAGGAGAAAACATCCTCCCAGCAACAGCGAGGAGCTATGATGGAGCTCCTGGAGCGGAATATGACATGGAGGGTGCGAAAGAGAGGGGGGAATCGAGAGCTGCGTGGAAAAGGAGGCAAGGGTGGGTAGAAAGAAAATGACGGTGGAAGGGGCGAGCGGAGGAGAAAACATCCTCCCAGCGACAGCAAGGAGCTATGATGGAGCTCCTGGAGCGGAATATGACATGGAGGGTGCGAAAGAGAGGGGGGAATCGAGAGCTGCGCGGAAAAGGAGGAAAGGGTGGGTAGAGAGAAAATGACGGTGGAAGGGGCGAGCAGAGGAGAAAACATCCTCCCAGCGACAGCGAGGAGCTATGATGGAGCTCCTGGAGCGGAATATGACATGGAGGGTTCGAAAGAGAGGGGGGAATCGAGAGCTGCGCGGAGAAGGAGGCAAGGGTGGGTAGAGAGAAAATGACGGTGGAAGGGGCGAGCGGAGGAGAAAACATCCTCCCAGCGACAGCGAGGAGCTATGATGGAGCTCCTGGAGCGGAATATGACATGGAGGGTGCGAAAGAGAGGGGGGAATTGAGAGCTGCGCGGAGAAGGAGGCAAGGGTGGGTAGAGAGAAAATGACGGTGGAAGGGGCGAGCGGAGGAGAAAACATCCTCCCAGCGACAGCGAGGAGCTATGATGGAGCTCCTGGAGCGGAATATGACATGGAGGGTGCGAAAGAGAGGGGGGAATCGAGAGCTGCGCGGAAAAGGAGGCAAGGGTGGGTAGAGAGAAAATGACGGTGGAAGGGGCGAGCGGAGGAGAAAACATCCTCCCAGCGACAGCGAGGAGCTATGATGGAGCTCCTGGAGCGGAATATGACATGGAGGGTGCGAAAGAGAGGGGGGAATCGAGAGCTGCGCGGAAAAGGAGGAAAGGGTGGGTAGAGAGAAAATGACGGTGGAAGGGGCGAGCGGAGGAGAAAACATCCTCCCAGCGACAGCGAGGAGCTATGATGGAGCTCCTGGAGCGGAATATGACATGGAGGGTGCGAAAGAGAGGGGGGAATCGAGAGCTGCGCGGAGAAGGAGGCAAGGGTGGGTAGAGAGAAAATGACGGTGGAAGGGGCGAGCGGAGGAGAAAACATCCTCCCAGCGACAGCGAGGAGCTATGATGGAGCTCCTGGAGCAGAATATGACATGGAGGGTGCGAAAGAGAGGGGGGAATCGAGAGCGGCGCGGAGAAGGAGGCAAGGGTGGGTGGAGAGAAAATGACGGCGGAAGCGGCGAGCAGAGGAGAAAACATCCTCCCAGCGACAGCGAGGAGCTATGATGGAGCTCCTGGAGCTGGATGTAATATGGAGGGTGCGAGAGAGAGGAGGGAATCGAGAGCTGCGCGGAGAAGGAGGCAAGGGTGGGTAGAGAGAAAATGACGGTGGAAGGGGCGAGCGGAGGAGAAAACATCCTCCCAGCGACAGCGAGGAGCTATGATGGAGCTCCTGGAGCTGGATGTAATATGGAGGGTGCGAGAGAGAGGAGGGAATCGAGAGCAGCGCGGAGAAGGAGGCAAGGGTGGGTAGAGAGAAAATGACGGTGGAAGGGGCGAGTGGAGGAGAAAACATCCTCCCAGCGACAGTGAGGAGCTATGATGGAACTCCTGGAGCGGAATATGACATGGAGGGTGCGAAAGAGAGGGGGGAATCGAGAGCTGCGCGGAAAAGGAGGCAAGGGTGGGTAGAGAGAAAATGACGGTGGAAGGGGCGAGCGGAGGAGAAAACATCCTCCCAGCGACAGCGAGGAGCTATGATGGAGCTCCTGGAGCGGAATATGACATGGAGGGTGCGCAAGAGAGGGGGGAATCGAGAGCTGCGCGGAAAAGGAGGAAAGGGTGGGTAGAGAGAAAATGACGGTGGAAGGGGCGAGCAGAGGAGAAAAAATCCTCCCAGCGACAGCGAGGAGCTATGATGGAGCTCCTGGAGCGGAATATGACATGGAGGGTGCGAAAGAGAGGGGGGAATCGAGAGCTGCGCGGAGAAGGAGGCAAGGGTGGGTAGAGAGAAAATGACGGTGGAAGGGGCGAGCGGAGGAGAAAACATCCTCCCAGCAACAGCGAGGAGCTATGATGGAGCTCCTGGAGCGGAATATGACATGGAGGGTGCGAAAGAGAGGGGGGAATCGAGAGCTGCGTGGAAAAGGAGGCAAGGGTGGGTAGAAAGAAAATGACGGTGGAAGGGGCGAGCGGAGGAGAAAACATCCTCCCAGCGACAGCGAGGAGCTATGATGGAGCTCCTGGAGCGGAATATGACATGGAGGGTGCGAAAGAGAGGGGGGAATCGAGAGCTGCGCGGAAAAGGAGGAAAGGGTGGGTAGAGAGAAAATGACGGTGGAAGGGGCGAGCAGAGGAGGAAACATCCTCCCAGCGACAGCGAGGAGCTATGATGGAGCTCCTGGAGCGGAATATGACATGGAGGGTTCGAAAGAGAGGGGGGAATCGAGAGCTGCGCGGAGAAGGAGGCAAGGGTGGGTAGAGAGAAAATGACGGTGGAAGGGGCGAGCGGAGGAGAAAACATCCTCCCAGCGACAGCGAGGAGCTATGATGGAGCTCCTGGAGCGGAATATGACATGGAGGGTGCGAAAGAGAGGGGGGAATTGAGAGCTGCGCGGAGAAGGAGGCAAGGGTGGGTAGAGAGAAAATGACGGTGGAAGGGGCGAGCGGAGGAGAAAACATCCTCCCAGCGACTGCGAGGAGCTATGATGGAGCTCCTGGAGCGGAATATGACATGGAGGGTGCGAAAGAGAGGGGGGAATCGAGAGCTGCGCGGAAAAGGAGGAAAGGGTGGGTAGAGAGAAAATGACGGTGGAAGGGGCGAGCGGAGGAGAAAACATCCTCCCAGCGACAGCGAGGAGCTATGATGGAGCTCCTGGAGCGGAATATGACATGAAGGGGGCGAAAGAGAGGGGGGAATCGAGAGCTGCGCGGAGAAGGAGGCAAGGGTGGGTAGAGAGAAAATGACGGTGGAAGGGGCGAGCGGAGGAGAAAACATCCTTCCAGCGACAGCGAGGAGCTATGATGGAGCTCCTGGAGCAGAATATGACATGGAGGGTGCGAAAGAGAGGGGGGAATCGAGAGCGGCGCGGAGAAGGAGGCAAGGGTGGGTGGAGAGAAAATGACGGCGGAAGCGGCGAGCAGAGGAGAAAACATCCTCCCAGCGACAGCGAGGAGCTATGATGGAGCTCCTGGAGCTGGATGTAATATGGAGGGTGCGAGAGAGAGGAGGGAATCGAGAGCTGCGCGGAGAAGGAGGCAAGGGTGGGTAGAGAGAAAATGATGGTGGAAGGGGCGAGCGGAGGAGAAAACATCCTCCCAGCGACAGCGAGGAGCTATGATGGAGCTCCTGGAGCTGGATGTAATATGGAGGGTGCGAGAGAGAGGAGGGAATCGAGAGCAGCGCGGAGAAGGAGGCAAGGGTGGGTAGAGAGAAAATGACGGTGGAAGGGGCGAGTGGAGGAGAAAACATCCTCCCAGCGACAGTGAGGAGCTATGATGGAACTCCTGGAGCGGAATATGACATGGAGGGTGCGAAAGAGAGGGGGGAATCGAGAGCTGCGCGGAAAAGGAGGCAAGGGTGGGTAGAGAGAAAATGACGGTGGAAGGGGCGAGCGGAGGAGAAAACATCCTCCCAGCGACAGCGAGGAGCTATGATGGAGCTCCTGGAGCGGAATATGACATGGAGGGTGCGCAAGAGAGGGGGGAATCGAGAGCTGCGCGGAAAAGGAGGAAAGGGTGGGTAGAGAGAAAATGACGGTGGAAGGGGCGAGCAGAGGAGAAAAAATCCTCCCAGCGACAGCGAGGAGCTATGATGGAGCTCCTGGAGCGGAATATGACATGGAGGGTGCGAAAGAGAGGGGGGAATCGAGAGCTGCGCGGAGAAGGAGGCAAGGGTGGGTAGAGAGAAAATGACGGTGGAAGGGGCGAGCGGAGGAGAAAACATCCTCCCAGCAACAGCGAGGAGCTATGATGGAGCTCCTGGAGCGGAATATGACATGGAGGGTGCGAAAGAGAGGGGGGAATCGAGAGCTGCGTGGAAAAGGAGGCAAGGGTGGGTAGAAAGAAAATGACGGTGGAAGGGGCGAGCGGAGGAGAAAACATCCTCCCAGCGACAGCGAGGAGCTATGATGGAGCTCCTGGAGCGGAATATGACATGGAGGGTGCGAAAGAGAGGGGGGAATCGAGAGCTGCGCGGAAAAGGAGGAAAGGGTGGGTAGAGAGAAAATGACGGTGGAAGGGGCGAGCAGAGGAGAAAACATCCTCCCAGCGACAGCGAGGAGCTATGATGGAGCTCCTGGAGCGGAATATGACATGGAGGGTTCGAAAGAGAGGGGGGAATCGAGAGCTGCGCGGAGAAGGAGGCAAGGGTGGGTAGAGAGAAAATGACGGTGGAAGGGGCGAGCGGAGGAGAAAACATCCTCCCAGCGACAGCGAGGAGCTATGATGGAGCTCCTGGAGCGGAATATGACATGGAGGGTGCGAAAGAGAGGGGGGAATTGAGAGCTGCGCGGAGAAGGAGGCAAGGGTGGGTAGAGAGAAAATGACGGTGGAAGGGGCGAGCGGAGGAGAAAACATCCTCCCAGCGACAGCGAGGAGCTATGATGGAGCTCCTGGAGCAGAATATGACATGGAGGGTGCGAAAGAGAGGGGGGAATCGAGAGCTGCGCGGAAAAGGAGGAAAGGGTGGGTAGAGAGAAAATGACGGTGGAAGGGGCGAGCGGAGGAGAAAACATCCTCCCAGCAACAGCGAGGAGCTATGATGGAGCTCCTGGAGCAGAATATGGCATGGAGGGTGCGAAAGAGAGGGGGGAATCGAGAGCGGCGCGGAGAAGGAGGCAAGGGTGGGTGGAGAGAAAATGACGGCGGAAGCGGCGAGCAGAGGAGAAAACATCCTCCCAGCGACAGCGAGGAGCTATGATGGAGCTCCTGGAGCTGGATGTAATATGGAGGGTGCGAGAGAGAGGAGGGAATCGAGAGCTGCGCGGAGAAGGAGGCAAGGGTGGGTAGAGAGAAAATGACGGTGGAAGGGGCGAGCGGAGGAGAAAACATCCTCCCAGCGACAGCGAGGAGCTATGATGGAGCTCCTGGAGCTGGATGTAATATGGAGGGTGCGAGAGAGAGGAGGGAATCGAGAGCAGCGCGGAGAAGGAGGCAAGGGTGGGTAGAGAGAAAATGACGGTGGAAGGGGCGAGTGGAGGAGAAAACATCCTCCCAGCGACAGCGAAGAGCTATGATGGAGCTCCTGGAGCTGGATGTAATATGGAGGGTGCGAGAGAGAGGAGGGAATCGAGAGCTGCGCGGAGAAGGAGGCAAGGGTGGGTAGAGAGAAAATGACGGTGGAAGGGGCGAGCGGAGGAGAAAACATCCTCCCAGCGACAGCGAGGAGCAATGATGGAGCTCCTGGAGCGGAATATGACATGGAGGGTGTGAAAGAGAGGGGGGAATCGAGAGCTGCGCGGAAAAGGAGGAAAGGGTGGGTAGAGAGAAAATGACGGTGGAAGGGGCGAGCGGAGGAGAAAACATCCTCCCAGCGACAGCGAGGAGCTAAGATGGAGCTCCTGGAGCGGAATATGACATGGAGGGTGCGAAAGAGAGGGGGGAATCGAGAGCTGCGCGGAGAAGGAGGGAAGGGTGGGTAGAGAGAAAATGACGGTGGAAGGGGCGAGCGGAGGAGAAAACATCCTCCCAGCGACAGCGAGGAGCTATGATGGAGCTCCTGGAGCGGAATATGACATGGAGGGTGCGAAAGAGAGGGGGGAATCGAGAGCGGCGCGGAGAAGGAGGCAAGGGTGGGTGGAGAGAAAATGACGGCGGAAGCGGCGAGCAGAGGAGAAAACATCCTCCCAGCGACAGCGAGGAGCTATGATGGAGCTCCTGGAGCTGGATGTAATATGGAGGGTGCGAGAGAGAGGAGGGAATCGAGAGCTGCGCGGAGAAGGAGGCAAGGGTGGGTAGAGAGAAAATGACGGTGGAAGGGGCGAGCGGAGGAGAAAACATCCTCCCAGCGACAGCGAGGAGCTATGATGGAGCTCCTGGAGCGGAATATGACATGGAGGGTGCGAAAGAGAGGGGGGAATCGAGAGCTGCGCAGAGAAGGAGGCAAGGGTGGGTAGAGAGAAAATGACGGTGGAAGGGGCGAGCGGAGGAGAAAACATCCTCCCAGCGACAGCGAGGAGCTATGATGAAGCTCCTGGAGCTGGATGTAATATGGAGGGTGCGAGAGAGAGGAGGGAATCGAGAGCTGCGCGGAGAAGGAGGCAAGGGTGGGTAGAGAGAAAATGACGGTGGAAGGGGCGAGCGGAGGAGAAAACATCCTCCCAGCGACAGTGAGGAGCTATGATGGAACTCCTGGAGCGGTATATGACATGGAGGGTGCGAAAGAGAGGGGGGAATCGAGAGCTGCGCGGAAAAGGAGGCAAGGGTGGGTAGAAAGAAAATGACGGTGGAAGGGGCGAGCGGAGGAGAAAACATCCTCCCAGCGACAGCAAGGAGCTATGATGGAGCTCCTGGAGCGGAATATGACATGGAGGGTGCGAAAGAGAGGGGGGAATCGAGAGCTGCGCGGAAAAGGAGGCAAGGGTGGGTAGAGAGAAAATGACGGTGGAAGGGGCGAGCGGAGGAGAAAACATCCTCCCAGCGACAGTGAGGAGCTATGATGGAACTCCTGGAGCGGAATATGACATGGAGGGTGCGAAAGAGAGGGGGGAATCGAGAGCTGCGCGGAAAAGGAGGCAAGGGTGGGTAGAGAGAAAATGACGGTGGAAGGGGCGAGCGGAGGAGAAAACATCCTCCCAGCGACAGCGATTAGCTATGATGGAGCTCCTGGAGCGGAATATGACATGGAGGGTGCGAAAGAGAGGGGGGAATCGAGAGCTGCGCGGAGAAGGAGGCAAGGGTGGGTAGAGAGAAAATGACGGTGGAAGGGGCGAGCGGAGGAGAAAACTTCCTCCCAGCGACAGTGAGGAGCTATGATGGAACTCCTGGAGCGGAATATGACATGGAGGGTGCGAAAGAGAGGGGGGAATCGAGAGCTGCGCGGAAAAGGAGGCAAGGGTGGGTAGAGAGAAAATGATGGTGGAAGGGGCGAGCGGAGGAGAAAACATCCTCCCAGCGACAGTGAGGAGCTATGATGGAACTCCTGGAGCGGAATATGACATGGAGGGTGCGAAAGAGAGGGGGGAATCGAGAGCTGCGCGGAAAAGGAGGCAAGGGTGGGTAGAGAGAAAATGACGGTGGAAGGGGCGAGCGGAGGAGAAAACATCCTCCCAGCGACAGCAAGGAGCTATGATGGAGCTCCTGGAGCGGAATATGACATGGAGGGTGCGAAAGAGAGGGGGGAATCGAGAGCTGCGCGGAAAAGGAGGCAAGGGTGGGTAGAGAGAAAATGACAGTGGAAGGGGCGAGCGGAGGAGAAAACATCCTCCCAGCGACAGCGAGGAGCTATGATGGAGCTCCTGGAGCGGAATATGACATGGAGGGTGCGAAAGAGAGGGGGGAATCGAGAGCTGCACGGAGAAGGAGGCAAGGGTGGGTAGAGAGAAAATGACGGTGGAAGGGGCGAGCGGAGGAGAAAACATCCTCCCAGCGACAGTGAGGAGCTATGATGGAACTCCTGGAGCGGAATATGACATGGAGGGTGCGAAAGAGAGGGGGGAATCGAGAGCTGCGCGGAAAAGGAGGCAAGGGTGGGTAGAGAGAAAATTACGGTGGAAGGGGCGAGCGGAGGAGAAAACATCCTCCCAGCGACAGCAAGGAGCTATGATGGAGCTCCTGGAGCGGAATATGACATGGAGGGTGCGAAAGAGAGGGGGGAATCGAGAGCTGCGCGGAAAAGGAGGCAAGGGTGGGTAGAGAGAAAATGACGGTGGAAGGGGCGAGCGGAGGAGAAAACATCCTCCCAGCGACAGCGAGGAGCTATGATGGAGCTCCTGGAGCGGAATATGACATGGAGGGTGCGAAAGAGAGGGGGGAATCGAGAGCTGCGCGGAGAAGGAGGCAAGGGTGGGTAGAGAGAAAATGACGGTGGAAGGGGCGAGCGGAGGAGAAAACATCCTCCCAGCGACAGTGAGGAGCTATGATGGAACTCCTGGAGCGGAATATGACATGGAGGGTGCGAAAGAGAGGGGGGAATCGAGAGCTGCGCGGAAAAGGAGGCAAGGGTGGGTAGAGAGAAAATGACGGTGGAAGGGGCGAGCGGAGGAGAAAACATCCTCCCAGCAACAGCGAGGAGCTATGATGGAGCTCCTGGAGCGGAATATGACATGGAGGGTGCGAAAGAGAGGGGGGAATCGAGAGCTGCGTGGAAAAGGAGGCAAGGGTGGGTAGAAAGAAAATGACGGTGGAAGGGGCGAGCGGAGGAGAAAACATCCTCCCAGCGACAGCGAGGAGCTATGATGGAGCTCCTGGAGCGGAATATGACATGGAGGGTGCGAAAGAGAGGGGGGAATCGAGAGCTGCGCGGAAAAGGAGGAAAGGGTGGGTAGAGAGAAAATGACGGTGGAAGGGGCGAGCAGAGAAGAAAACATCCTCCCAGCGACAGCGAGGAGCTATGATGGAGCTCCTGGAGCGGAATATGACATGGAGGGTTCGAAAGAGAGGGGGGAATCGAGAGCTGCGCGGAGAAGGAGGCAAGGGTGGGTAGAGAGAAAATGACGGTGGAAGGGGCGAGCGGAGGAGAAAACATCCTCCCAGCGACAGCGAGGAGCTATGATGGAGCTCCTGGAGCGGAATATGACATGGAGGGTGCGAAAGAGAGGGGGGAATTGAGAGCTGCGCGGAGAAGGAGGCAAGGGTGGGTAGAGAGAAAATGACGGTGGAAGGGGCGAGCGGAGGAGAAAACATCCTCCCAGCGACAGCGAGGAGCTATGATGGAGCTCCTGGAGCGGAATATGACATGGAGGGTGCGAAAGAGAGGGAGGAATCGAGAGCTGCGCGGAAAAGGAGGAAAGGGTGGGTAGAGAGAAAATGACGGTGGAAGGGGCGAGCGGAGGAGAAAACATCCTCCCAGCGACAGCGAGGAGCTATGATGGAGCTCCTGGAGCGGAATATGACATGGAGGGTGCGAAAGAGAGGGGGGAATCGAGAGCTGCGCGGAGAAGGAGGCAAGGGTGGGTAGAGAGAAAATGACGGTGGAAGGGGCGAGCGGAGGAGAAAACATCCTCCCAGCGACAGCGAGGAGCTATGATGGAGCTCCTGGAGCAGAATATGACATGGAGGGTGCGAAAGAGAGGGGGGAATCGAGAGCGGCGCGGAGAAGGAGGCAAGGGTGGGTGGAGAGAAAATGACGGCGGAAGCGGCGAGCAGAGGAGAAAACATCCTCCCAGCGACAGCGAGGAGCTATGATGGAGCTCCTGGAGCTGGATGTAATATGGAGGGTGCGAGAGAGAGGAGGGAATCGAGAGCTGCGCGGAGAAGGAGGCAAGGGTGGGTAGAGAGAAAATGACGGTGGAAGGGGCGAGCGGAGGAGAAAACATCCTCCCAGCGACAGCGAGGAGCTATGATGGAGCTCCTGGAGCTGGATGTAATATGGAGGGTGCGAGAGAGAGGAGGGAATCGAGAGCAGCGCGGAGAAGGAGGCAAGGGTGGGTAGAGAGAAAATGACGGTGGAAGGGGCGAGTGGAGGAGAAAACATCCTCCCAGCGACAGTGAGGAGCTATGATGGAACTCCTGGAGCGGAATATGACATGGAGGGTGCGAAAGAGAGGGGGGAATCGAGAGCTGCGCGGAAAAGGAGGCAAGGGTGGGTAGAGAGAAAATGACGGTGGAAGGGGCGAGCGGAGGAGAAAACATCCTCCCAGCGACAGCAAGGAGCTATGATGGAGCTCCTGGAGCGGAATATGACATGGAGGGTGCGAAAGAGAGGGGGGAATCGAGAGCTGCGCGGAAAAGGAGGAAAGGGTGGGTAGAGAGAAAATGACGGTGGAAGGGGCGAACGGAGGAGAAAACATCCTCCCAGCGACAGTGAGGAGCTATGATGGAACTCCTGGAGCGGAATATGACATGGAGGGTGCGAAAGAGAGGGGGGAATCGAGAGCTGCGCGGAAAAGGAGGCAAGGGTGGGTAGAGAGAAAATGACGGTGGAAGGGGCGAGCGGAGGAGAAAACATCCTCCCAGCAACAGCGAGGAGCTATGATGGAGCTCCTGGAGCGGAATATGACATGGAGGGTGCGAAAGAGAGGGGGGAATCGAGAGCTGCGCGGAAAAGGAGGAAAGGGTGGGTAGAGAGAAAATGACGGTGGAAGGGGCGAGCAGAGGAGAAAACATCCTCCCAGCGACAGCGAGGAGCTATGATGGAGCTCCTGGAGCGGAATATGACATGGAGGGTTCGAAAGAGAGGGGGGAATCGAGAGCTGCGCGGAGAAGGAGGCAAGGGTGGGTAGAGAGAAAATGACGGTGGAAGGGGCGAGCGGAGGAGAAAACATCCTCCCAGCGACAGCGAGGAGCTATGATGGAGCTCCTGGAGCGGAATATGACATGGAGGGTGCGAAAGAGAGGGGGGAATTGAGAGCTGCGCGGAGAAGGAGGCAAGGGTGGGTAGAGAGAAAATGACGGTGGAAGGGGCGAGCGGAGGAGAAAACATCCTCCCAGCGACAGCGAGGAGCTATGATGGAGCTCCTGGAGCGGAATATGACATGGAGGGTGCGAAAGAGAGGGGGGAATCGAGAGCTGCGCGGAAAAGGAGGAAAGGGTGGGTAGAGAGAAAATGACGGTGGAAGGGGCGAGCGGAGGAGAAAACATCCTCCCAGCGACAGCGAGGATCTATGATGGAGCTCCTGGAGCGGAATATGACATGGAGGGTGCGAAAGAGAGGGGGGAATCGAGAGCTGCGCGGAGAAGGAGGCAAGGGTGGGTAGAGAGAAAATGACGGTGGAAGGGGCGAGCGGAGGAGAAAACATCCTCCCAGCGACAGCGAGGAGCTATGATGGAGCTCCTGGAGCAGAATATGACATGGAGGGTGCGAAAGAGAGGGGGGAATCGAGAGCGGCGAGGAGAAGGAGGCAAGGGTGGGTGGAGAGAAAATGACGGCGGAAGCGGCGAGCAGAGGAGAAAACATCCTCCCAGCGACAGCGAGGAGCTATGATGGAGCTCCTGGAGCTGGATGTAATATGGAGGGTGCGAGAGAGAGGAGGGAATCGAGAGCTGCGCGGAGAAGGAGGCAAGGGTGGGTAGAGAGAAAATGACGGTGGAAGGGGCGAGCGGAGGAGAAAACATCCTCCCAGCGACAGCGAGGAGCTATGATGGAGCTCCTGGAGCTAGATGTAATATGGAGGGTGCGAGAGAGAGGAGGGAATCGAGAGCAGCGCGGAGAAGGAGGCAAGGGTGGGTAGAGAGAAAATGACGGTGGAATGGGCGAGTGGAGGAGAAAACATCCTCCCAGCGACAGTGAGGAGCTATGATGGAACTCCTGGAGCGGAATATGACATGGAGGGTGCGAAAGAGAGGGGGGAATCGAGAGCTGCGCGGAAAAGGAGGCAAGGGTGGGTAGAGAGAAAATGACGGTGGAAGGGGCGAGCGGAGGAGAAAACATCCTCCCAGCGACAGCGAGGAGCTATGATGGAGCTCCTGGAGCGGAATATGACATGGAGGGTGCGAAAGAGAGGGGGGAATCGAGAGCTGCGCGGAAAAGGAGGAAAGGGTGGGTAGAGAGAAAATGACTGTGGAAGGGGCGAGCAGAGGAGAAAACATCCTCCCAGCGACAGCGAGGAGCTATGATGGAGCTCCTGGAGCGGAATATGACATGGAGGGTTCGAAAGAGAGGGGGGAATCGAGAGCTGCGCGGAGAAGGAGGAAAGGGTGGGTAGAGAGAAAATGACGGTGAAAGGGGCGAGCGGAGGAGAAAACATCCTCCCAGCGACAGCGAGGAGCTATGATGGAGCTCCTGGAGCGGAATATGACATGGAGGGTGCGAAAGAGAGGGGGGAATTGAGAGCTGCGCGGAGAGGGAGGCAAGGGTGGGTAGAGAGAAAATGACGGTGGAAGGGGCGAGCGGAGGAGAAAACATCCTCCCAGCGACAGCGAGGAGCAATGATGGAGCTCCTGGAGCGGAATATGACATGGAGGGTGTGAAAGAGAGGGGGGAATCGAGAGCTGCGCGGAAACGGAGGAAAGGGTGGGTAGAGAGAAAATGACGGTGGAAGGGGCGAGCGGAGGAGAAAACATCCTCCCAGCGACAGCGAGGAGCTATGATGGAGCTCCTGGAGCGGAATATGACATGGAGGGTGCGAAAGAGAGGGGGGAATCGAGAGCTGCGCGGAGAAGGAGGCAAGGGTGGGTAGAGAGAAAATGACGGTGGAAGGGGCGAGCGGAGGAGAAAACATCCTCCCAGCGACAGCGAGGAGCTATGATGGAGCTCCTGGAGCGGAATATGACATGGAGGGTGCGAAAGAGAGGGGGGAATCGAGAGCGGCGCGGAGAAGGAGGCAAGGGTGGGTGGAGAGAAAATGACGGCGGAAGCGGCGAGCAGAGGAGAAAACATCCTCCCAGCGACAGCGAGGAGCTATGATGGAGCTCCTGGAGCTGGATGTAATATGGAGGGTGCGAGAGAGAAGAGGGAATCGAGAGCTGCGCGGAGAAGGAGGCAAGGGTGGGTAGAGAGAAAATGACGGTGGAAGGGGCGAGCGGAGGAGAAAACATCCTCCCAGCGACAGCGAGGAGCTATGATGGAGCTCCTGGAGCGGAATATGACATGGAAGGTGCGAAAGAGAGGGGGGAATCGAGAGCTGCGCAGAGAAGGAGGCAAGGGTGGGTAGAGAGAAAATGACGGTGGAAGGGGCGAGCGGAGGAGAAAACATCCTCCCAGTGACAGCGAGGAGCTATGATGAAGCTCCTGGAGCTGGATGTAATATGGAGGGTGCGAGAGAGAGGAGGGAATCGAGAGCTGCGCGGAGAAGGAGGCAAGCGTGGGTAGAGAGAAAATGACGGTGGAAGGGGCGAGCGGAGGAGAAAACATCCTCCCAGCGACAGCGAAGAGCTATGATAGAGCTCCTGGAGCGGAATATGACATGGAGGGTGCGAAAGAGAGGGGGGAATCGAGAGCTGCGCGGAGAAGGAGGCAAGGGTGGGTAGAGAGAAAATGACGGTGGAAGGGGCGAGCGGAGGAGAAAACATCCTCCCAGCGACAGTGAGGAGCTATGATGGAACTCCTGGAGCGGAATATGACATGGAGGGTGCGAAAGAGAGGGGGGAATCGAGAGCTGCGCGGAAAAGGAGGCAAGGGTGGGTAGAGAGAAAATGACGGTGGAAGGGGCGAGCGGAGGAGAAAACATCCTCCCAGCGACAGCGAGGAGCTATGATGGAGCTCCTGGAGCGGAATATGACATGGAGGGTGCGCAAGAGAGGGGGGAATCGAGAGCTGCGCGGAAAAGGAGGAAAGGGTGGGTAGAGAGAAAATGACGGTGGAAGGGGCGAGCAGAGGAGAAAACATCCTCCCAGCGACAGCGAGGAGCTATGATGGAGCTCCTGGAGCGGAATATGACATGGAGGGTGCGAAAGAGAGGGGGGAATCGAGAGCTGTGCGGAGAAGGAGGCAAGGGTGGGTAGAGAGAAAATGACGGTGGAAGGGGCGAGCGGAGGAGAAAACATCCTCCCAGCAACAGCGAGGAGCTATGATGGAGCTCCTGGAGCGGAATATGACATGGAGGGTGCGAAAGAGAGGGGGGAATCGAGAGCTGCGTGGAAAAGGAGGCAAGGGTGGGTAGAAAGAAAATGACGGTGGAAGGGGCGAGCGGAGGAGAAAACATCCTCCCAGCGACAGCGAGGAGCTATGATGGAGCTCCTGGAGCGGAATATGACATGGAGGGTGCGAAAGAGAGGGGGGAATCGAGAGCTGCGCGGAAAAGGAGGAAAGGGTGGGTAGAGAGAAAATGACGGTGGAAGGGGCGAGCAGAGGAGAAAACATCCTCCCAGCGACAGCGAGGAGCTATGATGGAGCTCCTGGAGCGGAATATGACATGGAGGGTTCGAAAGAGAGGGGGGAATCGAGAGCTGCGCGGAGAAGGACACAAGGGTGGGTAGAGAGAAAATGACGGTGGAAGGGGCGAGCGGAGGAGAAAACATCCTCCCAGCGACAGCGAGGAGCTATGATGGAGCTCCTGGAGCGGAATATGACATGGAGGGTGCGAAAGAGAGGGGGGAATTGAGAGCTGCGCGGAGAAGGAGGCAAGGGTGGGTAGAGAGAAAATGACGGTGGAAGGGGCGAGCGGAGGAGAAAACATCCTCCCAGCGACAGCGAGGAGCTATGATGGAGCTCCTGGAGCGGAATATGACATGGAGGGTGCGAAAGAGAGGGGGGAATCGAGAGCTGCGCGGAAGAGGAGGCAAGGGTGGGTAGAGAGAAAATGACGGTGGAAGGGGCGAGCGGAGGAGAAAACATCCTCCCAGCGACAGCGAGGAGCTATGATGGAGCTCCTGGAGCGGAATATGACATGGAGGGCGCGAAAGAGAGGGGGGAATCGAGAGCTGCGCGGAAAAGGAGGAAAGGGTGGGTAGAGAGAAAATGACGGTGGAAGGGGCGAGCGGAGGAGAAAACATCCTCCCAGCGACAGCGAAGAGCTATGATGGAGCTCCTGGAGCGGAATATGACATGGAGGGTGCGAAAGAGAGGGGGGAATCGAGAGCTGCGCGGAGAAGGAGGCAAGGGTGGGTAGAGAGAAAATGACGGTGGAAGGGGCGAGCGGAGGAGAAAACATCCTCCCAGCGACAGTGAGGAGCTATGATGGAACTCCTGGAGCGGAATATGACATGGAGGGTGCGAAAGAGAGGGGGGAATCGAGAGCTGCGCGGAAAAGGAGGCAAGGGTGGGTAGAGAGAAAATGACGGTGGAAGGGGTGAGCGGAGGAGAAAACATCCTCCCAGCGACAGCGAGGAGCTATGATGGAGCTCCTGGAGCGGAATATGACATGGAGGGTTCGAAAGAGAGGGGGGAATCGAGAGCTGCGCGGAGAAGGAGGCAAGGGTGGGTAGAGAGAAAATGACGGTGGAAGGGGCGAGCGGAGGAGAAAACATCCTCCCAGCGACAGCGAGGAGCTATGATGGAGCTCCTGGAGCGGAATATGACATGGAGGGTGCGAAAGAGTGGCGGGAATCGAGAGCTGCGCGGAAAAGGAGGCAAGGGTGGGTAGAGAGAAAATGACGGTGGAAGGGGCGAGCGGAGGAGAAAACATCCTCCCAGCGACAGCAAGGAGCTATGATGGAGCTCCTGGAGCGGAATATGACATGGAGGGTGCGAAAGAGAGGGGGGAATCGAGAGCTGCGCGGAAAAGGAGGCAAGGGTGGGTAGAGAGAAAATGACGGTGGAAGGGGCGAGCGGAGGAGAAAACTTCCTCCCAGCGACAGTGAGGAGCTATGATGGAACTCCTGGAGCGGAATATGACATGGAGGGTGCGAAAGAGAGGGGGGAATCGAGAGCTGCGCGGAAAAGGAGGCAAGGGTGGGTAGAGAGAAAATGACGGTGGAAGGGGCGAGCGGAGGAGAAAACATCCTCCCAGCGACAGTGAGGAGCTATGATGGATCTCCTGGAGCGGAATATGACATTGAGGGTGCGAAAGAGAGGGGGGAATCGAGAGCTGCGCGGAAAAGGAGGCAAGGGTGGGTAGAGAGAAAATGACGGTGGAAGGGGCGAGCGGAGGAGAAAACATCCTCCCAGCGACAGCGAGGAGCTATGATGGAGCTCCTGGAGCGGAATATGACATGGAGGGTGCGAAAGAGAGGGGGGAATCGAGAGCTGCGCGGAAAAGGAGGCAAGGGTGGGTAGAGAGAAAATGACGGTGGAAGGGGCGAGCGGAGGAGAAAACTTCCTCCCAGCGACAGTGAGGAGCTATGATGGAACTCCTGGAGCGGAATATGACATGGAGGGTGCGAAAGAGAGGGGGGAATCGAGAGCTGCGCGGAGAAGGAGGCAAGGGTGGGTAGAGAGAAAATGACGGTGGAAGGGGCGAGCGGAGGAGAAAACATCCTCCCAGCGACAGCGAGGAGCTATGATGGAGCTCCTGGAGCGGAATATGACATGGAGGGTGCGAAAGAGAGGGGGGAATTGAGAGCTGCGCGGAGAAGGAGGCAAGGGTGGGTAGAGAGAAAATGACGGTGGAAGGGGCGAGCGGAGGAGAAAACATCCTCCCAGCGACAGCGAGGAGCTATGATGGAGCTCCTGGAGCGGAATATGACATGGAGGGTGCGAAAGAGAGGGGGGAATCGAGAGCTGCGCGGAAAAGGAGGCAAGGGTGGGTAGAGAGAAAATGACGGTGGAAGGGGCGAGCGGAGGAGAAAACATCCTCCCAGCGACAGCGAGGAGCTATGATGGAGCTACTGGAGCGGAATATGACATGGAGGGTGCGAAAGAGAGGGGGGAATCGAGAGCTGCGCGGAAAAGGAGGAAAGGGTGGGTAGAGAGAAAATGACGGTGGAAGGGGCGAGCGGAGGAGAAAACATCCTCCCAGCGACAGCGAAGAGCTATGATGGAGCTCCTGGAGCGGAATATGACATGGAGGGTGCGAAAGAGAGGGGGGAATCGAGAGCTGCGCGGAGAAGGAGGCAAGGGTGGGTAGAGAGAAAATGACGGTGGAAGGGGCGAGCGGAGGAGAAAACATCCTCCCAGCGACAGTGAGGAGCTATGATGGAACTCCTGGAGCGGAATATGACATGGAGGGTGCGAAAGAGAGGGGGGAATCGAGAGCTGCGCGGAAAAGGAGGCAAGGGTGGGTAGAGAGAAAATGACGGTGGAAGGGGCGAGCGGAGGAGAAAACATCCTCCCAGCGACAGCGAGGAGCTATGATGGAGCTCCTGGAGCGGAATATGACATGGAGGGTGCGAAAGAGAGGGGGGAATCGAGAGCTGCGCGGAGAAGGAGGCAAGGGTGGGTAGAGAGAAAATGACGGTGGAAGGGGCGAGCGGAGGAGAAAACATCCTCCCAGCGACAGCGAGGAGCTATGATGGAGCTTCTGGAGCGGAATATGACATGGAGGGTGCGAAAGAGAGGGGGGAATTGAGAGCTGCGCGGAGAAGGAGGCAAGGGTGGGTAGAGAGAAAATGACGGTGGAAGGGGCGAGCGGAGGAGAAAACATCCTCCCAGCGACAGCGAGGAGCTATGATGGAGCTCCTGGAGCGGAATATGACATGGAGGGTGCGAAAGAGAGGGGGGAATTGAGAGCTGCGCGGAGAAGGAGGCAAGGGTGGGTAGAGAGAAAATGACGGTGGAAGGGGCGAGCGGAGGAGAAAACATCCTCCCAGCGACAGCGAGGAGCTATGATGGAGCTCCTGGAGCGGAATATGACATGGAGGGTGCGAAAGAGAAGGGGGAATCGAGAGCTGCGCGGAAAAGGAGGCAAGGGTGGGTAGAGAGAAAATGACGGTGGAAGGGGCGAGCGGAGGAGAAAACATCCTCCCAGCGACAGCGAGGAGCTATGATGGAGCTCCTGGAGCGGAATATGACATGGAGGGTGCGAAAGAGAGGGGGGAATCGAGAGCTGCGCGGAAAAGGAGGAAAGGGTGGGTAGAGAGAAAATGACGGTGGAAGGGGCGAGCGGAGGAGAAAACATCCTCCCAGCGACAGCGAAGAGCTATGATGGAGCTCCTGGAGCGGAATATGACATGGAGGGTGCGAAAGAGAGGGGGGAATCGAGAGCTGCGCGGAGAAGGAGGCAAGGGTGGGTAGAGAGAAAATGACGGTGGAAGGGGCGAGCGGAGGAGAAAACATCCTCCCAGCGACAGTGAGGAGCTATGATGGAACTCCTGGAGCGGAATATGACATGGAGGGTGCGAAAGAGAAGGGGGAATCGAGAGCTGCGCGGAAAAGGAGGCAAGGGTGGGTAGAGAGAAAATGACGGTGGAAGGGGCGAGCGGAGGAGAAAACATCCTCCCAGCGACAGCGAGGAGCTATGATGGAGCTCCTGGAGCGGAATATGACATGGAGGGTGCGAAAGAGAGGGGGGAATCGAGAGCTGCGCGGAAAAGGAGGAAAGGGTGGGTAGAGAGAAAATGACGGTGGAAGGGGCGAGCGGAGGAGAAAACATCCTCCCAGCGACAGCGAAGAGCTATGATGGAGCTCCTGGAGCGGAATATGACATGGAGGGTGCGAAAGAGAGGGGGGAATTGAGAGCTGCGCGGAGAAGGAGGCAAGGGTGGGTAGAGAGAAAATGACGGTGGAAGGGGCGAGCGGAGGAGAAAACATCCTCCCAGCGACAGCGAGGAGCTATGATGGAGCTCCTGGAGCGGAATATGACATGGAGGGTGCGAAAGAGAGGGGGGAATCGAGAGCTGCGCGGAAAAGGAGGCAAGGGTGGGTAGAGAGAAAATGACGGTGGAAGGGGCGAGCGGAGGAGAAAACATCCTCCCAGCGACAGCGAGGAGCTATGATGGAGCTCCTGGAGCGGAATATGACATGGAGGGTGCGCAAGAGAGGGGGGAATCGAGAGCTGCGCGGAAAAGGAGGAAAGGGTGGGTAGAGAGAAAATGACGGTGGAAGGGGCGAGCAGAGGAGAAAACATCCTCCCAGCGACAGCGAGGAGCTATGATGGAGCTCCTGGAGCGGAATATGACATGGAGGGTGCGAAAGAGAGGGGGGAATCGAGAGCTGTGCGGAGAAGGAGGCAAGGGTGGGTAGAGAGAAAATGACGGTGGAAGGGGCGAGCGGAGGAGAAAACATCCTCCCAGAAACAGCGAGGAGCTATGATGGAGCTCCTGGAGCGGAATATGACATGGAGGGTGCGAAAGAGAGGGGGGAATCGAGAGCTGCGTGGAAAAGGAGGCAAGGGTGGGTAGAAAGAAAATGACGGTGGAAGGGGCGAGCGGAGGAGAAAACATCCTCCCAGCGACAGCGAGGAGCTATGATGGAGCTCCTGGAGCGGAATATGACATGGAGGGTGCGAAAGAGAGGGGGGAATCGAGAGCTGCGCGGAAAAGGAGGAAAGGGTGGGTAGAGAGAAAATGACGGTGGAAGGGGCGAGCAGAGGAGAAAACATCCTCCCAGCGACAGCGAGGAGCTATGATGGAGCTCCTGGAGCGGAATATGACATGGAGGGTTCGAAAGAGAGGGGGGAATCGAGAGCTGCGCGGAGAAGGAGGCAAGGGTGGGTAGAGAGAAAATGACGGTGGAAGGGGCGAGCGGAGGAGAAAACATCCTCCCAGCGACAGCGAGGAGCTATGATGGAGCTCCTGGAGCGGAATATGACATGGAGGGTGCGAAAGAGAGGGGGTAATCGAGAGCTGTGCGGAGAAGGAGGCAAGGGTGGGTAGAGAGAAAATGACGGTGGAAGGGGCGAGCGGAGGAGAAAACATCCTCCCAGCAACAGCGAGGAGCTATGATGGAGCTCCTGGAGCGGAATATGACATGGAGGGTGCGAAAGAGAGGGGGGAATCGAGAGCTGCGTGGAAAAGGAGGCAAGGGTGGGTAGAAAGAAAATGACGGTGGAAGGGGCGAGCGGAGGAGAAAACATCCTCCCAGCGACAGCGAGGAGCTATGATGGAGCTCCTGGAGCGGAATATGACATGGAGGGTTCGAAAGAGAGGGGGGAATCGAGAGCTGCGCGGAGAAGGAGGCAAGGGTGGGTAGAGAGAAAATGACGGTGGAAGGGGCGAGCGGAGGAGAAAACATCCTCCCAGCGACAGCGAGGAGCTATGATGGAGCTCCTGGAGCGGAATATGACATGGAGGGTTCGAAAGAGAGGGGGGAATCGAGAGCTGCGCGGAGAAGGAGGCAAGGGTGGGTAGAGAGAAAATGACGGTGGAAGGGGCGAGCGGAGGAGAAAACATCCTCCCAGCGACAGCGAGGAGCTATGATGGAGCTCCTGGAGCGGAATATGACATGGAGGGTGCGAAAGAGAGGGGGGAATTGAGAGCTGCGCGGAGAAGGAGGCAAGGGTGGGTAGAGAGAAAATGACGGTGGAAGGGGCGAGCGGAGGAGAAAACATCCTCCCAGCGACAGCGAGGAGCTATGATGGAGCTCCTGGAGCGGAATATGACATGGAGGGTGCGAAAGAGTGGGGGGAATCGAGAACTGCGCGGAAAAGGAGGCAAGGGTGGGTAGAGAGAAAATGACGGTGGAAGGGGCGAGCGGAGGAGAAAACATCCTCCCAGCGACAGCGAGGAGCTATGATGGAGCTCCTGGAGCGGAATATGACATGGAGCGTGCGAAAGAGAGGGGGGAATCGAGAGCTGCGCGGAAAAGGAGGAAAGGGTGGGTAGAGAGAAAATGACGGTGGAAGGGGCGAGCGGAGGAGAAAACATCCTCCCAGCGACAGCGAAGAGCTATGATGGAGCTCCTGGAGCGGAATATGACATGGAGGGTGCGAAAGAGAGGGGGGAATCGAGAGCTGCGCGGAGAAGGAGGCAAGGGTGGGTAGAGAGAAAATGATGGTGGAAGGGGCGAGCGGAGGAGAAAACATCCTCCCAGCGACAGTGAGGAGCTATGATGGAACTCCTGGAGCGGAATATGACATGGAGGGTGCGAAAGAGAGGGGGGAATCGAGAGCTGCGCGGAAAAGGAGAAAATGACGGTGGAAGGGGCGAGCGGAGGAGAAAACATCCTCCCAGCGACAGCGAGGAGCTATGATGGAGCTCCTGGAGCGGAATATGACATGGAGGGTGCGAAAGAGAGGGGGGAATCGAGAGCTGCGTGGAAAAGGAGGCAAGGGTGGGTAGAAAGAAAATGACGGTGGAAGGGGCGAGCGGAGGAGAAAACATCCTCCCAGCGACAGCGAGGAGCTATGATGGAGCTCCTGGAGCGGAATATGACATGGAGGGTGCGAAAGAGAGGGGGGAATCGAGAGCTGCGCGGAAAAGGAGGAAAGGGTGGGTAGAGAGAAAATGACGGTGGAAGGGGCGAGCAGAGGAGAAAACATCCTCCCAGCGACAGCGAGGAGCTATGATGGAGCTCCTGGAGCGGAATATGACATGGAGGGTTCGAAAGAGAGGGGGGAATCGAGAGCTGCGCGGAGAAGGAGGCAAGGGTGGGTAGAGAGAAAATGACGGTGGAAGGGGCGAGCGGAGGAGAAAACATCCTCCCAGCGACAGCGAGGAGCTATGATGGAGCTCCTGGAGCGGAATATGACATGGAGGGTGCGAAAGAGAGGGGGGAATCGAGAGCTGCGCGGAAAAGGAGGCAAGGGTGGGTAGAGAGAAAATGACGGTGGAAGGGGCGAGCGGAGGAGAAAACATCCTCCCAGCGACAGCAAGGAGCTATGATGGAGCTCCTGGAGCGGAATATGACATGGAGGGTGCGAAAGAGAGGGGGGAATCGAGAGCTGCGCGGAAAAGGAGGCAAGGGTGGGTAGAGAGAAAATGACGGTGGAAGGGGCGAGCGGAGGAGAAAACTTCCTCCCAGCGACAGTGAGGAGCTATGATGGAACTCCTGGAGCGGAATATGACATGGAGGGTGTGAAAGAGAGGGGGGAATCAAGAGCTGCGCGGAAAAGGAGGCAAGGGTGGGTAGAGAGAAAATGACGGTGGAAGGGGCGAGCGGAGGAGAAAACATCCTCCCAGCGACAGCGAGGAGCTATGATGGAGCTCCTGGAGCAGAATATGACATGGAGGGTTCGAAAGAGAGGGGGGAATCGAGAGCTGCGCGGAGAAGGAGGCAAGGGTGGGTAGAGAGAAAATGACGGTGGAAGGGGCGAGCGGAGGAGAAAACTTCCTCCCAGCGACAGTGAGGAGCTATGATGGAACTCCTGGAGCGGAATATGACATGGAGGGTGCGAAAGAGAGGGGGGAATCGAGAGCTGCGCGGAGAAGGAGGCAAGGGTGGGTAGAGAGAAAATGACGGTGGAAGGGGCGAGCGGAGGAGAAAACATCCTCCCAGCGACAGCGAGGAGCTATGATGGAGCTCCTGGAGCGGAATATGACATGGAGGGTGCGAAAGAGAGGGGGGAATTGAGAGCTGCGCGGAGAAGGAGGCAAGGGTGGGTAGAGAGAAAATGACGGTGGAAGGGGCGAGCGGAGGAGAAAACATCCTCCCAGCGACAGCGAGGAGCTATGATGGAGCTCCTGGAGCGGAATATGACATGGAGGGTGCGAAAGAGAGGGGGGAATCGAGAGCTGCGCGGAAAAGGAGGCAAGGGTGGGTAGAGAGAAAATGACGGTGGAAGGGGCGAGCGGAGGAGAAAACATCCTCCCAGCGACAGCGAGGAGCTATGATGGAGCTACTGGAGCGGAATATGACATGGAGGGTGCGAAAGAGAGGGGGGAATCGAGAGCTGCGCGGAAAAGGAGGAAAGGGTGGGTAGAGAGAAAATGACGGTGGAAGGGGCGAGCGGAGGAGAAAACATCCTCCCAGCGACAGCGAAGAGCTATGATGGAGCTCCTGGAGCGGAATATGACATGGAGGGTGCGAAAGAGAGGGGGGAATCGAGAGCTGCGCGGAGAAGGAGGCAAGGGTGGGTAGAGAGAAAATGACGGTGGAAGGGGCGAGCGGAGGAGAAAACATCCTCCCAGCGACAGTGAGGAGCTATGATGGAACTCCTGGAGCGGAATATGACATGGAGGGTGCGAAAGAGAGGGGGGAATCGAGAGCTGCGCGGAAAAGGAGGCAAGGGTGGGTAGAGAGAAAATGACGGTGGAAGGGGCGAGCGGAGGAGAAAACATCCTCCCAGCGACAGCGAGGAGCTATGATGGAGCTCCTGGAGCGGAATATGACATGGAGGGTGCGAAAGAGAGGGGGGAATCGAGAGCTGCGCGGAGAAGGAGGCAAGGGTGGGTAGAGAGAAAATGACGGTGGAAGGGGCGAGCGGAGGAGAAAACATCCTCCCAGCGACAGCGAGGAGCTATGATGGAGCTTCTGGAGCGGAATATGACATGGAGGGTGCGAAAGAGAGGGGGGAATTGAGAGCTGCGCGGAGAAGGAGGCAAGGGTGGGTAGAGAGAAAATGACGGTGGAAGGGGCGAGCGGAGGAGAAAACATCCTCCCAGCGACAGCGAGGAGCTATGATGGAGCTCCTGGAGCGGAATATGACATGGAGGGTGCGAAAGAGAGGGGGGAATTGAGAGCTGCGCGGAGAAGGAGGCAAGGGTGGGTAGAGAGAAAATGACGGTGGAAGGGGCGAGCGGAGGAGAAAACATCCTCCCAGCGACAGCGAGGAGCTATGATGGAGCTCCTGGAGCGGAATATGACATGGAGGGTGCGAAAGAGAAGGGGGAATCGAGAGCTGCGCGGAAAAGGAGGCAAGGGTGGGTAGAGAGAAAATGACGGTGGAAGGGGCGAGCGGAGGAGAAAACATCCTCCCAGCGACAGCGAGGAGCTATGATGGAGCTCCTGGAGCGGAATATGACATGGAGGGTGCGAAAGAGAGGGGGGAATCGAGAGCTGCGCGGAAAAGGAGGAAAGGGTGGGTAGAGAGAAAATGACGGTGGAAGGGGCGAGCGGAGGAGAAAACATCCTCCCAGCGACAGCGAAGAGCTATGATGGAGCTCCTGGAGCGGAATATGACATGGAGGGTGCGAAAGAGAGGGGGGAATCGAGAGCTGCGCGGAGAAGGAGGCAAGGGTGGGTAGAGAGAAAATGACGGTGGAAGGGGCGAGCGGAGGAGAAAACATCCTCCCAGCGACAGTGAGGAGCTATGATGGAACTCCTGGAGCGGAATATGACATGGAGGGTGCGAAAGAGAAGGGGGAATCGAGAGCTGCGCGGAAAAGGAGGCAAGGGTGGGTAGAGAGAAAATGACGGTGGAAGGGGCGAGCGGAGGAGAAAACATCCTCCCAGCGACAGCGAGGAGCTATGATGGAGCTCCTGGAGCGGAATATGACATGGAGGGTGCGAAAGAGAGGGGGGAATCGAGAGCTGCGCGGAAAAGGAGGAAAGGGTGGGTAGAGAGAAAATGACGGTGGAAGGGGCGAGCGGAGGAGAAAACATCCTCCCAGCGACAGCGAAGAGCTATGATGGAGCTCCTGGAGCGGAATATGACATGGAGGGTGCGAAAGAGAGGGGGGAATTGAGAGCTGCGCGGAGAAGGAGGCAAGGGTGGGTAGAGAGAAAATGACGGTGGAAGGGGCGAGCGGAGGAGAAAACATCCTCCCAGCGACAGCGAGGAGCTATGATGGAGCTCCTGGAGCGGAATATGACATGGAGGGTGCGAAAGAGAGGGGGGAATCGAGAGCTGCGCGGAAAAGGAGGCAAGGGTGGGTAGAGAGAAAATGACGGTGGAAGGGGCGAGCGGAGGAGAAAACATCCTCCCAGCGACAGCGAGGAGCTATGATGGAGCTCCTGGAGCGGAATATGACATGGAGGGTGCGCAAGAGAGGGGGGAATCGAGAGCTGCGCGGAAAAGGAGGAAAGGGTGGGTAGAGAGAAAATGACGGTGGAAGGGGCGAGCAGAGGAGAAAACATCCTCCCAGCGACAGCGAGGAGCTATGATGGAGCTCCTGGAGCGGAATATGACATGGAGGGTGCGAAAGAGAGGGGGGAATCGAGAGCTGTGCGGAGAAGGAGGCAAGGGTGGGTAGAGAGAAAATGACGGTGGAAGGGGCGAGCGGAGGAGAAAACATCCTCCCAGAAACAGCGAGGAGCTATGATGGAGCTCCTGGAGCGGAATATGACATGGAGGGTGCGAAAGAGAGGGGGGAATCGAGAGCTGCGTGGAAAAGGAGGCAAGGGTGGGTAGAAAGAAAATGACGGTGGAAGGGGCGAGCGGAGGAGAAAACATCCTCCCAGCGACAGCGAGGAGCTATGATGGAGCTCCTGGAGCGGAATATGACATGGAGGGTGCGAAAGAGAGGGGGGAATCGAGAGCTGCGCGGAAAAGGAGGAAAGGGTGGGTAGAGAGAAAATGACGGTGGAAGGGGCGAGCAGAGGAGAAAACATCCTCCCAGCGACAGCGAGGAGCTATGATGGAGCTCCTGGAGCGGAATATGACATGGAGGGTTCGAAAGAGAGGGGGGAATCGAGAGCTGCGCGGAGAAGGAGGCAAGGGTGGGTAGAGAGAAAATGACGGTGGAAGGGGCGAGCGGAGGAGAAAACATCCTCCCAGCGACAGCGAGGAGCTATGATGGAGCTCCTGGAGCGGAATATGACATGGAGGGTGCGAAAGAGAGGGGGTAATCGAGAGCTGTGCGGAGAAGGAGGCAAGGGTGGGTAGAGAGAAAATGACGGTGGAAGGGGCGAGCGGAGGAGAAAACATCCTCCCAGCAACAGCGAGGAGCTATGATGGAGCTCCTGGAGCGGAATATGACATGGAGGGTGCGAAAGAGAGGGGGGAATCGAGAGCTGCGTGGAAAAGGAGGCAAGGGTGGGTAGAAAGAAAATGACGGTGGAAGGGGCGAGCGGAGGAGAAAACATCCTCCCAGCGACAGCGAGGAGCTATGATGGAGCTCCTGGAGCGGAATATGACATTGAGGGTTCGAAAGAGAGGGGGGAATCGAGAGCTGCGCGGAGAAGGAGGCAAGGGTGGGTAGAGAGAAAATGACGGTGGAAGGGGCGAGCGGAGGAGAAAACATCCTCCCAGCGACAGCGAGGAGCTATGATGGAGCTCCTGGAGCGGAATATGACATGGAGGGTTCGAAAGAGAGGGGGGAATCGAGAGCTGCGCGGAGAAGGAGGCAAGGGTGGGTAGAGAGAAAATGACGGTGGAAGGGGCGAGCGGAGGAGAAAACATCCTCCCAGCGACAGCGAGGAGCTATGATGGAGCTCCTGGAGCGGAATATGACATGGAGGGTGCGAAAGAGAGGGGGGAATTGAGAGCTGCGCGGAGAAGGAGGCAAGGGTGGGTAGAGAGAAAATGACGGTGGAAGGGGCGAGCGGAGGAGAAAACATCCTCCCAGCGACAGCGAGGAGCTATGATGGAGCTCCTGGAGCGGAATATGACATGGAGGGTGCGAAAGAGTGGGGGGAATCGAGAACTGCGCGGAAAAGGAGGCAAGGGTGGGTAGAGAGAAAATGACGGTGGAAGGGGCGAGCGGAGGAGAAAACATCCTCCCAGCGACAGCGAGGAGCTATGATGGAGCTCCTGGAGCGGAATATGACATGGAGGGTGCGAAAGAGAGGGGGGAATCGAGAGCTGCGCGGAAAAGGAGGAAAGGGTGGGTAGAGAGAAAATGACGGTGGAAGGGGCGAGCGGAGGAGAAAACATCCTCCCAGCGACAGCGAAGAGCTATGATGGAGCTCCTGGAGCGGAATATGACATGGAGGGTGCGAAAGAGAGGGGGGAATCGAGAGCTGCGCGGAGAAGGAGGCAAGGGTGGGTAGAGAGAAAATGATGGTGGAAGGGGCGAGCGGAGGAGAAAACATCCTCCCAGCGACAGTGAGGAGCTATGATGGAACTCCTGGAGCGGAATATGACATGGAGGGTGCGAAAGAGAGGGGGGAATCGAGAGCTGCGCGGAAAAGGAGAAAATGACGGTGGAAGGGGCGAGCGGAGGAGAAAACATCCTCCCAGCGACAGCGAGGAGCTATGATGGAGCTCCTGGAGCGGAATATGACATGGAGGGTGCGAAAGAGAGGGGGGAATCGAGAGCTGCGTGGAAAAGGAGGCAAGGGTGGGTAGAAAGAAAATGACGGTGGAAGGGGCGAGCGGAGGAGAAAACATCCTCCCAGCGACAGCGAGGAGCTATGATGGAGCTCCTGGAGCGGAATATGACATGGAGGGTGCGAAAGAGAGGGGGGAATCGAGAGCTGCGCGGAAAAGGAGGAAAGGGTGGGTAGAGAGAAAATGACGGTGGAAGGGGCGAGCAGAGGAGAAAACATCCTCCCAGCGACAGCGAGGAGCTATGATGGAGCTCCTGGAGCGGAATATGACATGGAGGGTTCGAAAGAGAGGGGGGAATCGAGAGCTGCGCGGAGAAGGAGGCAAGGGTGGGTAGAGAGAAAATGACGGTGGAAGGGGCGAGCGGAGGAGAAAACATCCTCCCAGCGACAGCGAGGAGCTATGATGGAGCTCCTGGAGCGGAATATGACATGGAGGGTGCGAAAGAGAGGGGGGAATCGAGAGCTGCGCGGAAAAGGAGGCAAGGGTGGGTAGAGAGAAAATGACGGTGGAAGGGGCGAGCGGAGGAGAAAACATCCTCCCAGCGACAGCAAGGAGCTATGATGGAGCTCCTGGAGCGGAATATGACATGGAGGGTGCGAAAGAGAGGGGGGAATCGAGAGCTGCGCGGAAAAGGAGGCAAGGGTGGGTAGAGAGAAAATGACGGTGGAAGGGGCGAGCGGAGGAGAAAACTTCCTCCCAGCGACAGTGAGGAGCTATGATGGAACTCCTGGAGCGGAATATGACATGGAGGGTGTGAAAGAGAGGGGGGAATCAAGAGCTGCGCGGAAAAGGAGGCAAGGGTGGGTAGAGAGAAAATGACGGTGGAAGGGGCGAGCGGAGGAGAAAACATCCTCCCAGCGACAGCGAGGAGCTATGATGGAGCTCCTGGAGCAGAATATGACATGGAGGGTTCGAAAGAGAGGGGGGAATCGAGAGCTGCGCGGAGAAGGAGGCAAGGGTGGGTAGAGAGAAAATGACGGTGGAAGGGGCGAGCGGAGGAGAAAACATCCTCCCAGCGACAGCGAGGAGCTATGATGGAGCTCCTGGAGCGGAATATGACATGGAGGGTGCGAAAGAGAGGGGGGAATCGAGAGCTGCGCGGAAAAGGAGGCAAGGGTGGGTAGAGAGAAAATGACGGTGGAAGGGGCGAGCGGAGGAGAAAACATCCTCCCAGCGACAGCAAGGAGCTATGATGGAGCTCCTGGAGCGGAATATGACATGGAGGGTGCGAAAGAGAGGGGGGAATCGAGAGCTGCGCGGAAAAGGAGGCAAGGGTGGGTAGAGAGAAAATGACGGTGGAAGGGGCAAACGGAGGAGAAAACTTCCTCCCAGCGACAGTGAGGAGCTATGATGGAACTCCTGGAGCGGAATATGACATGGAGGGTGCGAAAGAGAGGGGGGAATCAAGAGCTGCGCGGAAAAGGAGGCAAGGGTGGGTAGAGAGAAAATGACGGTGGAAGGGGCGAGCGGAGGAGAAAACATCCTCCCAGCGACAGTGAGGAGCTATGATGGAACTCCTGGAGCGGAATATGACATTGAGGGTGCGAAAGAGAGGGGGGAATCGAGAGCTGCGCGGAAAAGGGGGCAAGGGTGGGTAGAGAGAAAATGACGGTGGAAGGGGCGAGCGGAGGAGAAAACATCCTCCCAGCGACAGCGAGGAGCTATGATGGAGCTCCTGGAGCGGAATATGACATGGAGGGTGCGAAAGAGAGGGGGGAATCGAGAGCTGCGCGGAAAAGGAGGCAAGGGTGGGTAGAGAGAAAATGACGGTGGAAGGGGCGAGCGGAGGAGAAAACTTCCTCCCAGCGACAGTGAGGAGCTATGATGGAACTCCTGGAGCGGAATATGACATGGAGGGTGCGAAAGAGAGGGGGGAATCGAGAGCTGCGCGGAGAAGGAGGCAAGGGTGGGTAGAGAGAAAATGACGGTGGAAGGGGCGAGCGGAGGAGAAAACATCCTCCCAGCGACAGCGAGGAGCTATGATGGAGCTCCTGGAGCGGAATATGACATGGAGGGTGCGAAAGAGAGGGGGGAATTGAGAGCTGCGCGGAGAAGGAGGCAAGGGTGGGTAGAGAGAAAATGACGGTGGAAGGGGCGAGCGGAGGAGAAAACATCCTCCCAGCGACAGCGAGGAGCTATGATGGAGCTCCTGGAGCGGAATATGACATGGAGGGTGCGAAAGAGAGGGGGGAATTGAGAGCTGCGCGGAGAAGGAGGCAAGGGTGGGTAGAGAGAAAATGACGGTGGAAGGGGCGAGCGGAGGAGAAAACATCCTCCCAGCGACAGCGAGGAGCTATGATGGAGCTCCTGGAGCGGAATATGACATGGAGGGTGCGAAAGAGAGGGGGGAATCGAGAGCTGCGCGGAAAAGGAGGAAAGGGTGGGTAGAGAGAAAATGACGGTGGAAGGGGCGAGCGGAGGAGAAAACATCCTCCCAGCGACAGCGAAGAGCTATGATGGAGCTCCTGGAGCGGAATATGACATGGAGGGTGCGAAAGAGAGGGGGGAATCGAGAGCTGCGCGGAAAAGGAGGAAAGGGTGGGTAGAGAGAAAATGACGGTGGAAGGGGCGAGCGGAGGAGAAAACATCCTCCCAGCGACAGCGAAGAGCTATGATGGAGCTCCTGGAGCGGAATATGACATGGAGGGTGCGAAAGAGAGGGGGGAATTGAGAGCTGCGCGGAGAAGGAGGCAAGGGTGGGTAGAGAGAAAATGACGGTGGAAGGGGCGAGCGGAGGAGAAAACATCCTCCCAGCGACAGCGAGGAGCTATGATGGAGCTCCTGGAGCGGAATATGACATGGAGGGTGCGAAAGAGAGGGGGAATCGAGAGCTGCACGGAAAAGGAGGCAAGGGTGGGTAGAGAGAAAATGACGGTGGAAGGGGCGAGCGGAGGAGAAAACATCCTCCCAGCGACAGCGAGGAGCTATGATGGAGCTCCTGGAGCGGAATATGACATGGAGGGTGCGAAAGAGAGGGGGAATCGAGAGCTGCACGGAAAAGGAGGCAAGGGTGGGTAGAGAGAAAATGACGGTGGAAGGGGCGAGCGGAGGAGAAAACATCCTCCCAGCGACAGCGAGGAGCTATGATGGAGCTCCTGGAGCGGAATATGACATGGAGGGTGCGCAAGAGAGGGGGGAATCGAGAGCTGCGCGGAAAAGGAGGAAAGGGTGGGTAGAGAGAAAATGACGGTGGAAGGGGCGAGCAGAGGAGAAAACATCCTCCCAGCGACAGCGAGGAGCTATGATGGAGCTCCTGGAGCGGAATATGACATGGAGGGTGCGAAAGAGAGGGGGGAATCGAGAGCTGTGCGGAGAAGGAGGCAAGGGTGGGTAGAGAGAAAATGACGGTGGAAGGGGCGAGCGGAGGAGAAAACATCCTCCCAGCAACAGCGAGGAGCTATGATGGAGCTCCTGGAGCGGAATATGACATGGAGGGTGCGAAAGAGAGGGGGGAATCGAGAGCTGCGCGGAAAAGGAGGCAAGGGTGGGTAGAGAGAAAATGACGGTGGAAGGGGCGAGCGGAGGAGAAAACTTCCTCCCAGCGACAGTGAGGAGCTATGATGGAACTCCTGGAGCGGAATATGACATGGAGGGTGCGAAAGAGAGGGGGGAATCGAGAGCTGCGCGGAGAAGGAGGCAAGGGTGGGTAGAGAGAAAATGACGGTGGAAGGGGCGAGCGGAGGAGAAAACATCCTCCCAGCGACAGCGAGGAGCTATGATGGAGCTCCTGGAGCGGAATATGACATGGAGGGTGCGAAAGAGAGGGGGGAATTGAGAGCTGCGCGGAAAAGGAGGCAAGGGTGGGTAGAGAGAAAATGACGGTGGAAGGGGCGAGCGGAGGAGAAAACATCCTCCCAGCGACAGCGAGGAGCTATGATGGAGCTCCTGGAGCGGAATATGACATGGAGGGTGCGAAAGAGAGGGGGGAATTGAGAGCTGCGCGGAGAAGGAGGCAAGGGTGGGTAGAGAGAAAATGACGGTGGAAGGGGCGAGCGGAGGAGAAAACATCCTCCCAGCGACAGCGAGGAGCTATGATGGAGCTCCTGGAGCGGAATATGACATGGAGGGTGCGAAAGAGAGGGGGGAATCGAGAGCTGCGCGGAAAAGTAGGCATGGGTGGGTAGAGAGAAAATGACGGTGGAAGGGGCGAGCGGAGGAGAAAACATCCTCCCAGCGACAGCGAGGAGCTATGATGGAGCTCCTGGAGCGGAATATGACATGGAGGGTGCGAAAGAGAGGGGGGAATCGAGAGCTGCGCGGAAAAGGAGGAAAGGGTGGGTAGAGAGAAAATGACGGTGGAAGGGGCGAGCGGAGGAGAAAACATCCTCCCAGCAACAGCGAAGAGCTATGATGGAGCTCCTGGAGCGGAATATGACATGGAGGGTGCGAAAGAGAGGGGGGAATCGAGAGCTGCGCGGAGAAGGAGGCAAGGGTGGGTAGAGAGAAAATGACGGTGGAAGGGGCGAGCGGAGGAGAAAACATCCTCCCAGCGACAGTGAGGAGCTATGATGGAACTCCTGGAGCGGAATATGACATGGAGGGTGTGAAAGAGAGGGGGGAATCGAGAGCTGCGCGGAAAAGGAGGCAAGGGTGGGTAGAGAGAAAATGACGGTGGAAGGGGCGAGCGGAGGAGAAAACATCCTCCCAGCGACAGCGAGGAGCTATGATGGAGCTCCTGGAGCGGAATATGACATGGAGGGTGCGAAAGAGAGGGGGGAATCGAGAGCTGCGCGGAAAAGGAGGAAAGGGTGGGTAGAGAGAAAATGACGGTGGAAGGGGCGAGCGGAGGAGAAAACATCCTCCCAGCGACAGCGAAGAGCTATGATGGAGCTCCTGGAGCGGAATATGACATGGAGGGTGCGAAAGAGAGGGGGGAATTGAGAGCTGCGCGGAGAAGGAGGCAAGGGTGGGTAGAGAGAAAATGACGGTGGAAGGGGCGAGCGGAGGAGAAAACATCCTCCCAGCGACAGCGAGGAGCTATGATGGAGCTCCTGGAGCGGAATATGACATGGAGGGTGCGAAAGAGAGGGGGGAATCGAGAGCTGCGCGGAAAAGGAGGCAAGGGTGGGTAGAGAGAAAATGACGGTGGAAGGGGCGAGCGGAGGAGAAAACATCCTCCCAGCGACAGCGAGGAGCTATGATGGAGCTCCTGGAGCGGAATATGACATGGAGGGTGCGCAAGAGAGGGGGGAATCGAGAGCTGCGCGGAAAAGGAGGAAAGGGTGGGTAGAGAGAAAATGACGGTGGAAGGGGCGAGCAGAGGAGAAAACATCCTCCCAGCGACAGCGAGGAGCTATGATGGAGCTCCTGGAGCGGAATATGACATGGAGGGTGCGAAAGAGAGGGGGGAATCGAGAGCTGCGTGGAAAAGGAGGCAAGGGTGGGTAGAAAGAAAATGACGGTGGAAGGGGCGAGCGGAGGAGAAAACATCCTCCCAGCGACAGCGAGGAGCTATGATGGAGCTCCTGGAGCGGAATATGACATGGAGGGTGCGAAAGAAAGGGGGGAATCGAGAGCTGCGCGGAAAAGGAGGAAAGGGTGGGTAGAGAGAAAATGACGGTGGAAGGGGCGAGCAGAGGAGAAAACATCCTCCCAGCGACAGCGAGGAGCTATGATGGAGCTCCTGGAGCGGAATATGACATGGAGGGTGCGAAAGAGAGGGGGGAATCGAGAGCTGCGCGGAAAAGGAGGAAAGGGTGGGTAGAGAGAAAATGACGGTGGAAGGGGCGAGCGGAGGAGAAAACATCCTCCCAGCGACAGCGAAGAGCTATGATGGAGCTCCTGGAGCGGAATATGACATGGAGGGTGCGAAAGAGAGGGGGGAATCGAGAGCTGCGCGGAAAAGGAGGAAAGGGTGGGTAGAGAGAAAATGACGGTGGAAGGGGCGAGCAGAGGAGAAAACATCCTCCCAGCGACAGCGAGGAGCTATGATGGAGCTCCTGGAGCGGAATATGACATGGAGGGTGCGAAAGAGAGGGGGGAATCGAGAGCTGCGCGGAAAAGGAGGAAAGGGTGGGTAGAGAGAAAATGACGGTGGAAGGGGCGAGCGGAGGAGAAAACATCCTCCCAGCGACAGCGAAGAGCTATGATGGAGCTCCTGGAGCGGAATATGACATGGAGGGTGCGAAAGAGAGGGGGGAATCGAGAGCTGCGCGGAGAAGGAGGCAAGGGTGGGTAGAGAGAAAATGACGGTGGAAGGGGCGAGCGGAGGAGAAAACATCCTCCCAGCGACAGTGAGGAGCTATGATGGAACTCCTGGAGCGGAATATGACATGGAGGGTGCGAAAGAGAGGGGGGAATCGAGAGCTGCGCGGAAAAGGAGGCAAGGGTGGGTAGAGAGAAAATGACGGTGGAAGGGGCGAGCGGAGGAGAAAACATCCTCCCAGCGACAGCGAGGAGCTATGATGGAGCTCCTGGAGCGGAATATGACATGGAGGGTGCGAAAGAGAGGGGGGAATCGAGAGCTGCGCGGAGAAGGAGGCAAGGGTGGGTAGAGAGAAAATGACGGTGGAAGGGGCGAGCGGAGGAGAAAACATCCTCCCAGCGACAGCGAGGAGCTATGATGGAGCTCCTGGAGCGGAATATGACATGGAGGGTGCGAAAGAGAGGGGGGAATCGAGAGCTGCGCGGAAAAGGAGGCAAGGGTGGGTAGAGAGAAAATGACGGTGGAAGGGGCGAGCGGAGGAGAAAACATCCTCCCAGCGACAGCGAGGAGCTATGATGGAGCTCCTGGAGCGGAATATGACATGGAGGGTGCGCAAGAGAGGGGGGAATCGAGAGCTGCGCGGAAAAGGAGGAAAGGGTGGGTAGAGAGAAAATGACGGTGGAAGGGGCGAGCAGAGGAGAAAACATCCTCCCAGCGACAGCGAGGAGCTATGATGGAGCTCCTGGAGCGGAATATGACATGGAGGGTGCGAAAGAGAGGGGGGAATCGAGAGCTGTGCGGAGAAGGAGGCAAGGGTGGGTAGAGAGAAAATGACGGTGGAAGGGGCGAGCGGAGGAGAAAACATCCTCCCAGCAACAGCGAGGAGCTATGATGGAGCTCCTGGAGCGGAATATGACATGGAGGGTGCGAAAGAGAGGGGGGAATCGAGAGCTGCGTGGAAAAGGAGGCAAGGGTGGGTAGAAAGAAAATGACGGTGGAAGGGGCGAGCGGAGGAGAAAACATCCTCCCAGCGACAGCGAGGAGCTATGATGGAGCTCCTGGAGCGGAATATGACATGGAGGGTGCGAAAGAGAGGGGGGAATCGAGAGCTGCGCGGAAAAGGAGGAAAGGGTGGGTAGAGAGAAAATGACGGTGGAAGGGGCGAGCAGAGGAGAAAACATCCTCCCAGCGACAGCGAGGAGCTATGATGGAGCTCCTGGAGCGGAATATGATATGGAGGGTGCGAAAGAGAGGGGGGAATCGAGAGCTGCGCGGAGAAGGAGGCAAGGGTGGGTAGAGAGAAAATGACGGTGGAAGGGGCGAGCGGAGGAGAAAACATCCTCCCAGCGACAGTGAGGAGCTATGATGGAACTCCTGGAGCGGAATATGACATGGAGGGTGCGAAAGAGAGGGGGGAATCGAGAGCTGTGCGGAAAAGGAGGCAAGGGTGGGTAGAGAGAAAATGACGGTGGAAGGGGCGAGCGGAGGAGAAAACATCCTCCCAGCGACAGCAAGGAGCTATGATGGAGCTCCTGGAGCGGAATATGACATGGAGGGTGCGAAAGAGAGGGGGGAATCGAGAGCTGCGCGGAAAAGGAGGCAAGGGTGGGTAGAGAGAAAATGACGGTGGAAGGGGCGAGCGGAGGAGAAAACATCCTCCCAGCGACAGCAAGGAGCTATGATGGAGCTCCTGGAGCGGAATATGACATGGAGGGTGCGAAAGAGAGGGGGGAATCGAGAGCTGCGCGGAAAAGGAGGCAAGGGTGGGTAGAGAGAAAATGATGGTGGAAGGGGCGAGCGGAGGAGAAAACATCCTCCCAGCGACAGTGAGGAGCTATGATGGAACTCCTGGAGCGGAATATGACATGGAGGGTGCGAAAGAGAGGGGGGAATCGAGAGCTGCGCGGAAAAGGAGGCAAGGGTGGGTAGAGAGAAAATGACGGTGGAAGGGGCGAGCAGAGGAGAAAACATCCTCCCAGCGACAGCAAGGAGCTATGATGGAGCTCCTGGAGCGGAATATGACATGGAGGGTGCGAAAGAGAGGGGGGAATCGAGAGCTGCGCGGAAAAGGAGGCAAGGGTGGGTAGAGAGAAAATGACGGTGGAAGGGGCGAGCGGAGGAGAAAACTTCCTCCCAGCGACAGTGAGGAGCTATGATGGAACTCCTGGAGCGGAATATGACATGGAGGGTGCGAAAGAGAGGGGGGAATCGAGAGCTGCGCGGAAAAGGAGGCAAGGGTGGGTAGAGAGAAAATGACGGTGGAAGGGGCGAGCGGAGGAGAAAACATCCTCCCAGCGACAGTGAGGAGCTATGATGGAACTCCTGGAGCGGAATATGACATTGAGGGTGCGAAAGAGAGGGGGGAATCGAGAGCTGCGCGGAAAAGGAGGCAAGGGTGGGTAGAGAGAAAATGACGGTGGAAGGGGCGAGCGGAGGAGAAAACATCCTCCCAGCGACAGTGAGGAGCTATGATGGAACTCCTGGAGCGGAATATGACATGGAGGGTGCGAAAGAGAGGGGGGAATCGAGAGCTGTGCGGAAAAGGAGGCAAGGGTGGGTAGAGAGAAAATGACGGTGGAAGGGGCGAGCGGAGGAGAAAACATCCTCCCAGCAACAGCAAGGAGCTATGATGGAGCTCCTGGAGCGGAATATGACATGGAGGGTGCGAAAGAGAGGGGGGAATCGAGAGCTGCGCGGAAAAGGAGGCAAGGGTGGGTAGAGAGAAAATGATGGTGGAAGGGGCGAGCGGAGGAGAAAACATCCTCCCAGCGACAGTGAGGAGCTATGATGGAACTCCTGGAGCGGAATATGACATGGAGGGTGCGAAAGAGAGGGGGGAATCGAGAGCTGCGCGGAAAAGGAGGCAAGGGTGGGTAGAGAGAAAATGACGGTGGAAGGGGCGAGCAGAGGAGAAAACATCCTCCCAGCGACAGCAAGGAGCTATGATGGAGCTCCTGGAGCGGAATATGACATGGAGGGTGCAAAAGAGAGGGGGGAATCGAGAGCTGCGCGGAAAAGGAGGCAAGGGTGGGTAGAGAGAAAATGACGGTGGAAGGGGCGAGCGGAGGAGAAAACTTCCTCCCAGCGACAGCGAGGAGCTATGATGGAGCTCCTGGAGCGGAATATGACATGGAGGGTGCGAAAGAGAGGGGGGAATCGAGAGCTGCGCGGAAAAGGAGGCAAGGGTGGGTAGAGAGAAAATGACGGTGGAAGGGGCGAGCGGAGGAGAAAACATCCTCCCAGCGACAGCGAGGAGCTATGATGGAGCTCCTGGAGCGGAATATGACATGGAGGGTTCGAAAGAGAGGGGGGAATCGAGAGCTGCGCGGAGAAGGAGGCAAGGGTGGGTAGAGAGAAAATGACGGTGGAAGGGGCGAGCGGAGGAGAAAACATCCTCCCAGCGACAGCGAGGAGCTATGATGGAGCTCCTGGAGCGGAATATGACATGGAGGGTTCGAAAGAGAGGGGGGAATCGAGAGCTGCGCGGAGAAGGAGGCAAGGGTGGGTAGAGAGAAAATGACGGTGGAAGGGGCGAGCGGAGGAGAAAACATCCTCCCAGCGACAGCGAGGAGCTATGATGGAGCTCCTGGAGCGGAATATGACATGGAGGGTGCGAAAGAGAGGGGGGAATTGAGAGCTGCGCGGAGAAGGAGGCAAGGGTGGGTAGAGAGAAAATGACGGTGGAAGGGGCGAGCGGAGGAGAAAACATCCTCCCAGCGACAGCGAGGAGCTATGATGGAGCTCCTGGAGCGGAATATGACATGGAGGGTGCGAAAGAGTGGGGGGAATCGAGAACTGCGCGGAAAAGGAGGCAAGGGTGGGTAGAGAGAAAATGACGGTGGAAGGGGCGAGCGGAGGAGAAAACATCCTCCCAGCGACAGCGAGGAGCTATGATGGAGCTCCTGGAGCGGAATATGACATGGAGGGTGCGAAAGAGAGGGGGGAATCGAGAGCTGCGCGGAAAAGGAGGAAAGGGTGGGTAGAGAGAAAATGACGGTGGAAGGGGCGAGCGGAGGAGAAAACATCCTCCCAGCGACAGCGAAGAGCTATGATGGAGCTCCTGGAGCGGAATATGACATGGAGGGTGCGAAAGAGAGGGGGGAATCGAGAGCTGCGCGGAGAAGGAGGCAAGGGTGGGTAGAGAGAAAATGATGGTGGAAGGGGCGAGCGGAGGAGAAAACATCCTCCCAGCGACAGTGAGGAGCTATGATGGAACTCCTGGAGCGGAATATGACATGGAGGGTGCGAAAGAGAGGGGGGAATCGAGAGCTGCGCGGAAAAGGAGAAAATGACGGTGGAAGGGGCGAGCGGAGGAGAAAACATCCTCCCAGCGACAGCGAGGAGCTATGATGGAGCTCCTGGAGCGGAATATGACATGGAGGGTGCGAAAGAGAGGGGGGAATCGAGAGCTGTGCGGAAAAGGAGGCAAGGGTGGGTAGAGAGAAAATGACGGTGGAAGGGGCGAGCGGAGGAGAAAACATCCTCCCAGCAACAGCAAGGAGCTATGATGGAGCTCCTGGAGCGGAATATGACATGGAGGGTGCGAAAGAGAGGGGGGAATCGAGAGCTGCGCGGAAAAGGAGGCAAGGGTGGGTAGAGAGAAAATGATGGTGGAAGGGGCGAGCGGAGGAGAAAACATCCTCCCAGCGACAGTGAGGAGCTATGATGGAACTCCTGGAGCGGAATATGACATGGAGGGTGCGAAAGAGAGGGGGGAATCGAGAGCTGCGCGGAAAAGGAGGCAAGGGTGGGTAGAGAGAAAATGACGGTGGAAGGGGCGAGCAGAGGAGAAAACATCCTCCCAGCGACAGCAAGGAGCTATGATGGAGCTCCTGGAGCGGAATATGACATGGAGGGTGCGAAAGAGAGGGGGGAATCGAGAGCTGCGCGGAAAAGGAGGCAAGGGTGGGTAGAGAGAAAATGACGGTGGAAGGGGCGAGCGGAGGAGAAAACTTCCTCCCAGCGACAGCGAGGAGCTATGATGGAGCTCCTGGAGCGGAATATGACATGGAGGGTGCGAAAGAGAGGGGGGAATCGAGAGCTGCGCGGAAAAGGAGGCAAGGGTGGGTAGAGAGAAAATGACGGTGGAAGGGGCGAGCGGAGGAGAAAACATCCTCCCAGCGACAGCGAGGAGCTATGATGGAGCTCCTGGAGCGGAATATGACATGGAGGGTTCGAAAGAGAGGGGGGAATCGAGAGCTGCGCGGAGAAGGAGGCAAGGGTGGGTAGAGAGAAAATGACGGTGGAAGGGGCGAGCGGAGGAGAAAACATCCTCCCAGCGACAGCGAGGAGCTATGATGGAGCTCCTGGAGCGGAATATGACATGGAGGGTTCGAAAGAGAGGGGGGAATCGAGAGCTGCGCGGAGAAGGAGGCAAGGGTGGGTAGAGAGAAAATGACGGTGGAAGGGGCGAGCGGAGGAGAAAACATCCTCCCAGCGACAGCGAGGAGCTATGATGGAGCTCCTGGAGCGGAATATGACATGGAGGGTGCGAAAGAGAGGGGGGAATTGAGAGCTGCGCGGAGAAGGAGGCAAGGGTGGGTAGAGAGAAAATGACGGTGGAAGGGGCGAGCGGAGGAGAAAACATCCTCCCAGCGACAGCGAGGAGCTATGATGGAGCTCCTGGAGCGGAATATGACATGGAGGGTGCGAAAGAGTGGGGGGAATCGAGAACTGCGCGGAAAAGGAGGCAAGGGTGGGTAGAGAGAAAATGACGGTGGAAGGGGCGAGCGGAGGAGAAAACATCCTCCCAGCGACAGCGAGGAGCTATGATGGAGCTCCTGGAGCGGAATATGACATGGAGGGTGCGAAAGAGAGGGGGGAATCGAGAGCTGCGCGGAAAAGGAGGAAAGGGTGGGTAGAGAGAAAATGACGGTGGAAGGGGCGAGCGGAGGAGAAAACATCCTCCCAGCGACAGCGAAGAGCTATGATGTAGCTCCTGGAGCGGAATATGACATGGAGGGTGCGAAAGAGAGGGGGGAATCGAGAGCTGCGCGGAGAAGGAGGCAAGGGTGGGTAGAGAGAAAATGATGGTGGAAGGGGCGAGCGGAGGAGAAAACATCCTCCCAGCGACAGTGAGGAGCTATGATGGAACTCCTGGAGCGGAATATGACATGGAGGGTGCGAAAGAGAGGGGGGAATCGAGAGCTGCGCGGAAAAGGAGAAAATGACGGTGGAAGGGGCGAGCGGAGGAGAAAACATCCTCCCAGCGACAGCGAGGAGCTATGATGGAGCTCCTGGAGCGGAATATGACATGGAGGGTGCGAAAGAGAGGGGGGAATCGAGAGCTGCGTGGAAAAGGAGGCAAGGGTGGGTAGAAAGAAAATGACGGTGGAAGGGGCGAGCGGAGGAGAAAACATCCTCCCAGCGACAGCGAGGAGCTATGATGGAGCTCCTGGAGCGGAATATGACATGGAGGGTGCGAAAGAGAGGGGGGAATCGAGAGCTGCGCGGAAAAGGAGGAAAGGGTGGGTAGAGAGAAAATGACGGTGGAAGGGGCGAGCAGAGGAGAAAACATCCTCCCAGCGACAGCGAGGAGCTATGATGGAGCTCCTGGAGCGGAATATGACATGGAGGGTTCGAAAGAGAGGGGGGAATCGAGAGCTGCGCGGAGAAGGAGGCAAGGGTGGGTAGAGAGAAAATGACGGTGGAAGGGGCGAGCGGAGGAGAAAACATCCTCCCAGCGACAGCGAGGAGCTATGATGGAGCTCCTGGAGCGGAATATGACATGGAGGGTGCGAAAGAGAGGGGGGAATCGAGAGCTGCGCGGAAAAGGAGGCAAGGGTGGGTAGAGAGAAAATGACGGTGGAAGGGGCGAGCGGAGGAGAAAACATCCTCCCAGCGACAGCAAGGAGCTATGATGGAGCTCCTGGAGCGGAATATGACATGGAGGGTGCGAAAGAGAGGGGGGAATCGAGAGCTGCGCGGAAAAGGAGGCAAGGGTGGGTAGAGAGAAAATGACGGTGGAAGGGGCGAGCGGAGGAGAAAACTTCCTCCCAGCGACAGTGAGGAGCTATGATGGAACTCCTGGAGCGGAATATGACATGGAGGGTGTGAAAGAGAGGGGGGAATCAAGAGCTGCGCGGAAAAGGAGGCAAGGGTGGGTAGAGAGAAAATGACGGTGGAAGGGGCGAGCGGAGGAGAAAACATCCTCCCAGCGACAGCGAGGAGCTATGATGGAGCTCCTGGAGCAGAATATGACATGGAGGGTTCGAAAGAGAGGGGGGAATCGAGAGCTGCGCGGAGAAGGAGGCAAGGGTGGGTAGAGAGAAAATGACGGTGGAAGGGGCGAGCGGAGGAGAAAACTTCCTCCCAGCGACAGTGAGGAGCTATGATGGAACTCCTGGAGCGGAATATGACATGGAGGGTGCGAAAGAGAGGGGGGAATCGAGAGCTGCGCGGAGAAGGAGGCAAGGGTGGGTAGAGAGAAAATGACGGTGGAAGGGGCGAGCGGAGGAGAAAACATCCTCCCAGCGACAGCGAGGAGCTATGATGGAGCTCCTGGAGCGGAATATGACATGGAGGGTGCGAAAGAGAGGGGGGAATTGAGAGCTGCGCGGAGAAGGAGGCAAGGGTGGGTAGAGAGAAAATGACGGTGGAAGGGGCGAGCGGAGGAGAAAACATCCTCCCAGCGACAGCGAGGAGCTATGATGGAGCTCCTGGAGCGGAATATGACATGGAGGGTGCGAAAGAGAGGGGGGAATCGAGAGCTGCGCGGAAAAGGAGGCAAGGGTGGGTAGAGAGAAAATGACGGTGGAAGGGGCGAGCGGAGGAGAAAACATCCTCCCAGCGACAGCGAGGAGCTATGATGGAGCTACTGGAGCGGAATATGACATGGAGGGTGCGAAAGAGAGGGGGGAATCGAGAGCTGCGCGGAAAAGGAGGAAAGGGTGGGTAGAGAGAAAATGACGGTGGAAGGGGCGAGCGGAGGAGAAAACATCCTCCCAGCGACAGCGAAGAGCTATGATGGAGCTCCTGGAGCGGAATATGACATGGAGGGTGCGAAAGAGAGGGGGGAATCGAGAGCTGCGCGGAGAAGGAGGCAAGGGTGGGTAGAGAGAAAATGACGGTGGAAGGGGCGAGCGGAGGAGAAAACATCCTCCCAGCGACAGTGAGGAGCTATGATGGAACTCCTGGAGCGGAATATGACATGGAGGGTGCGAAAGAGAGGGGGGAATCGAGAGCTGCGCGGAAAAGGAGGCAAGGGTGGGTAGAGAGAAAATGACGGTGGAAGGGGCGAGCGGAGGAGAAAACATCCTCCCAGCGACAGCGAGGAGCTATGATGGAGCTCCTGGAGCGGAATATGACATGGAGGGTGCGAAAGAGAGGGGGGAATCGAGAGCTGCGCGGAGAAGGAGGCAAGGGTGGGTAGAGAGAAAATGACGGTGGAAGGGGCGAGCGGAGGAGAAAACATCCTCCCAGCGACAGCGAGGAGCTATGATGGAGCTTCTGGAGCGGAATATGACATGGAGGGTGCGAAAGAGAGGGGGGAATTGAGAGCTGCGCGGAGAAGGAGGCAAGGGTGGGTAGAGAGAAAATGACGGTGGAAGGGGCGAGCGGAGGAGAAAACATCCTCCCAGCGACAGCGAGGAGCTATGATGGAGCTCCTGGAGCGGAATATGACATGGAGGGTGCGAAAGAGAGGGGGGAATTGAGAGCTGCGCGGAGAAGGAGGCAAGGGTGGGTAGAGAGAAAATGACGGTGGAAGGGGCGAGCGGAGGAGAAAACATCCTCCCAGCGACAGCGAGGAGCTATGATGGAGCTCCTGGAGCGGAATATGACATGGAGGGTGCGAAAGAGAAGGGGGAATCGAGAGCTGCGCGGAAAAGGAGGCAAGGGTGGGTAGAGAGAAAATGACGGTGGAAGGGGCGAGCGGAGGAGAAAACATCCTCCCAGCGACAGCGAGGAGCTATGATGGAGCTCCTGGAGCGGAATATGACATGGAGGGTGCGAAAGAGAGGGGGGAATCGAGAGCTGCGCGGAAAAGGAGGAAAGGGTGGGTAGAGAGAAAATGACGGTGGAAGGGGCGAGCGGAGGAGAAAACATCCTCCCAGCGACAGCGAAGAGCTATGATGGAGCTCCTGGAGCGGAATATGACATGGAGGGTGCGAAAGAGAGGGGGGAATCGAGAGCTGCGCGGAGAAGGAGGCAAGGGTGGGTAGAGAGAAAATGACGGTGGAAGGGGCGAGCGGAGGAGAAAACATCCTCCCAGCGACAGTGAGGAGCTATGATGGAACTCCTGGAGCGGAATATGACATGGAGGGTGCGAAAGAGAAGGGGGAATCGAGAGCTGCGCGGAAAAGGAGGCAAGGGTGGGTAGAGAGAAAATGACGGTGGAAGGGGCGAGCGGAGGAGAAAACATCCTCCCAGCGACAGCGAGGAGCTATGATGGAGCTCCTGGAGCGGAATATGACATGGAGGGTGCGAAAGAGAGGGGGGAATCGAGAGCTGCGCGGAAAAGGAGGAAAGGGTGGGTAGAGAGAAAATGACGGTGGAAGGGGCGAGCGGAGGAGAAAACATCCTCCCAGCGACAGCGAAGAGCTATGATGGAGCTCCTGGAGCGGAATATGACATGGAGGGTGCGAAAGAGAGGGGGGAATTGAGAGCTGCGCGGAGAAGGAGGCAAGGGTGGGTAGAGAGAAAATGACGGTGGAAGGGGCGAGCGGAGGAGAAAACATCCTCCCAGCGACAGCGAGGAGCTATGATGGAGCTCCTGGAGCGGAATATGACATGGAGGGTGCGAAAGAGAGGGGGGAATCGAGAGCTGCGCGGAAAAGGAGGCAAGGGTGGGTAGAGAGAAAATGACGGTGGAAGGGGCGAGCGGAGGAGAAAACATCCTCCCAGCGACAGCGAGGAGCTATGATGGAGCTCCTGGAGCGGAATATGACATGGAGGGTGCGCAAGAGAGGGGGGAATCGAGAGCTGCGCGGAAAAGGAGGAAAGGGTGGGTAGAGAGAAAATGACGGTGGAAGGGGCGAGCAGAGGAGAAAACATCCTCCCAGCGACAGCGAGGAGCTATGATGGAGCTCCTGGAGCGGAATATGACATGGAGGGTGCGAAAGAGAGGGGGGAATCGAGAGCTGTGCGGAGAAGGAGGCAAGGGTGGGTAGAGAGAAAATGACGGTGGAAGGGGCGAGCGGAGGAGAAAACATCCTCCCAGAAACAGCGAGGAGCTATGATGGAGCTCCTGGAGCGGAATATGACATGGAGGGTGCGAAAGAGAGGGGGGAATCGAGAGCTGCGTGGAAAAGGAGGCAAGGGTGGGTAGAAAGAAAATGACGGTGGAAGGGGCGAGCGGAGGAGAAAACATCCTCCCAGCGACAGCGAGGAGCTATGATGGAGCTCCTGGAGCGGAATATGACATGGAGGGTGCGAAAGAGAGGGGGGAATCGAGAGCTGCGCGGAAAAGGAGGAAAGGGTGGGTAGAGAGAAAATGACGGTGGAAGGGGCGAGCAGAGGAGAAAACATCCTCCCAGCGACAGCGAGGAGCTATGATGGAGCTCCTGGAGCGGAATATGACATGGAGGGTTCGAAAGAGAGGGGGGAATCGAGAGCTGCGCGGAGAAGGAGGCAAGGGTGGGTAGAGAGAAAATGACGGTGGAAGGGGCGAGCGGAGGAGAAAACATCCTCCCAGCGACAGCGAGGAGCTATGATGGAGCTCCTGGAGCGGAATATGACATGGAGGGTGCGAAAGAGAGGGGGTAATCGAGAGCTGTGCGGAGAAGGAGGCAAGGGTGGGTAGAGAGAAAATGACGGTGGAAGGGGCGAGCGGAGGAGAAAACATCCTCCCAGCAACAGCGAGGAGCTATGATGGAGCTCCTGGAGCGGAATATGACATGGAGGGTGCGAAAGAGAGGGGGGAATCGAGAGCTGCGTGGAAAAGGAGGCAAGGGTGGGTAGAAAGAAAATGACGGTGGAAGGGGCGAGCGGAGGAGAAAACATCCTCCCAGCGACAGCGAGGAGCTATGATGGAGCTCCTGGAGCGGAATATGACATGGAGGGTTCGAAAGAGAGGGGGGAATCGAGAGCTGCGCGGAGAAGGAGGCAAGGGTGGGTAGAGAGAAAATGACGGTGGAAGGGGCGAGCGGAGGAGAAAACATCCTCCCAGCGACAGCGAGGAGCTATGATGGAGCTCCTGGAGCGGAATATGACATGGAGGGTTCGAAAGAGAGGGGGGAATCGAGAGCTGCGCGGAGAAGGAGGCAAGGGTGGGTAGAGAGAAAATGACGGTGGAAGGGGCGAGCGGAGGAGAAAACATCCTCCCAGCGACAGCGAGGAGCTATGATGGAGCTCCTGGAGCGGAATATGACATGGAGGGTGCGAAAGAGAGGGGGGAATTGAGAGCTGCGCGGAGAAGGAGGCAAGGGTGGGTAGAGAGAAAATGACGGTGGAAGGGGCGAGCGGAGGAGAAAACATCCTCCCAGCGACAGCGAGGAGCTATGATGGAGCTCCTGGAGCGGAATATG